>NW_010402823.1:0-3164 GCF_000710305.1 Buceros rhinoceros silvestris | reverse complement strand
CACCCCCTCCCTCCTCCTGCCATGCGCAGACACGCGGCAGCTGCAGCTCTTGCACTTTGGGCTCTTCCTGGGCATCTACCTGGCTGCCCTCCTGGCCAACGGCCTCATCATCACCACCATCGCCTGCCACCACCACCTCCACACCCCCATGTACTTCTTCCTCCTCAACCTCGCCCTCCTCGACCTGGGCTCCATCTCCACCACTGTTCCCAAAGCCATGGCCAATTCCCTGTGGGACACCAGGGACATCTCCTATGAAGGATGTGCCGCACAGCTCTTTCTGCTTGCATTCTTCATCACAGCAGTGGTTTCTCTCCTCACTGTCATGGCCTACGACCGCTACGTTGCCATCTGCAAGCCCCTGCACTACGGGACCCTGCTGGGCAGCAGAGCTTGTGTCCACATGGCAGCAACCTCCTGGGCCACTGGGTTCCTCTATGCTCTGCTGCACACAGCCAGTACATTTTCCCTGCCCCTGTGCCGGGGCAATGCCCTGGACCAGTTCTTCTGTGGAGTCCCTCAGATCCTCAAGCTCTCCTGCTCACACTCCTACCTTCGAGAAATTTGGCTTCTTCTAGTCAGTGGCTGTTTAGGTCCTCAAGCTCTCCTGCTCACACTCCTACCTTCGAGAAATTTGGCTTCTTCTAGTCAGTGGCTGTTTAGGCTTTGGCTGTTTTGTGTTCATGGTGGTGTCGTATGTGCAGATCTTGAGGGCTGTGCTGAGGATGTCCTCAGAGCAGGGACGCCACAAAGCCTTTGCCACCTGCCTCCCGCACCTGACTGTGATCTCCGTGGTTATCAGCACTGGCATATTTGCCTACCTGAAGCCCCCCTCCATCTCCTCCCCATCCCTGGATCTGGTGGTGGCAGTTCTGTACTCGGTGGTGCCTCCAGCAGTGAACCCCCTCATCTACAGCATGAGGAACCAGCAGCTCCAGGATGCCCTGAGGAGAGTGATCACCAGGTGTTTTCACAAACAATAAAGTGTCGTCTTCTTCTGCAGGGCAGCTCAGGTGTAACCAACTAAAGGCCCAGCGGATGCGAGCTATAGGGAGCTGCAGCAGACGTGACAGCTCACTGTGACAATATGGATAAGAAGAAAGCAAGACCATAATTTAAGGGCCTGCAACAGATCAAAGGCAGTTCAGCAGTACAGGGTGCACGGGGTGTGTGACAGTTGTGTCCTTGGCCAGAACACTGGCTTATTGTGTGGTTGGCCGATTGTGGCTGTTTGATCCAAACCCTGGACGCGGGGGACCATGAGAATGCTGAAGTACCTGAACCTCCTGTTTGGCTGCATATTCTGGGCTCCTTATTTGTAGGTAGAAAATACTCCTGCAGAAAATAAAGTTTGCTTGGCTGCCTCAAGCTGAGTCGTCTTTCAGTCCATCTCAAATGGCGCCTGAAGTGTGGTAGAAGCAATTCCTGTGATGGCTCCACAATTGAACTCGGGGTTGGAACATATCAGCATGGTTCATTATTTCCTGTTGATCGGGTCAATAAGCGATCATGGTAATATGGGTCAGATAAGGTCTAGAGAGCAGAAGTTGTATATAGAAATTTTACAGCGGATTTTAAAGGGGCTGGGGTTTTCTATACCTGCATTTAAATTAGTGAAAATATTAGTGCATATACGTGATCATTTTCCTTGGTTTCCTACTGCTGGGAATTATGACAGCAAAATTTGGGCAAAAGTAGGAGAGGAGTTACAAACACAGAAGGATTTACAGCTTAAAGTTCCTGACGAATGAATCGTAACATGGAAGGTCGTTTTTACCGCGTTACGAACACTACAGCCTGCAGAGGATGTGTTGCTTAAAGCAGCCCCTGGTGCTGCTGGGCCTGATCCTGCTGCTGTTGGGCCTAACCATGCCACTACTATTGGGCCCAATCCTGCCGCTGCTGGGCCAAATCGTGTCACTGCTGGGTTTAATCCTTTTGCAGATGGGGATTTGAAGGAGGGTGAGTCTGATGGCAGTCTCTGTGATGAGACTTCTAACGATTCTTTTGATTCCGTACCTATCCAGCCAGAAAAGGAGCCTGATTTATATCCTCCTTTGACTCCAACTCAGACTATGGCAGTTGCAGCCCCCTCTCTTTTTCCTATTCTCTGGGGTTCTGCAAAAGTATAATAGTGAATAGTTATGTGTGGATTTATTGTGTATTAAAAGGGTTTTTTTCAGTTTTTCCCAAACGCAGACCGAGGTGTGAATTTCTTCCTTCCCCTATTAAAACCCTTTCTGTCTCTATTATAAGACAGAGGAGAGTCGTTAAGGGAATTCGAGGGGTTGTTTTACCTCGGGCCCTCACCCTTAACAAGGCCCTAGTCCCTCTCCTCCATTTGTCCGCCCCGGATGAAATGAGCTGTTACAGATGCCCAGGAGAGTGTAAATTAACGGCCTTTGTGTAATTAATACAAGCCGTAGGTTCGTCTGTGGTCACACCCCCCACCTTTGGTGCAATAAGAAAAATGAAGCACAAATCCTGCCCCGATGCTGCCCTTGAGTTGGGCAGCGAGACCCTTCGGAACCAACCGACAGGACGGATCGATGGGTTCAGTCCCCACCCATCCCCCCACCAGGGAGGCCCCCGGGGTGGGATGCATAACCTGGGCCATGTTGATGCTTGAGTTTGTCACAGGTACATGAGACCAAGAGATGGGAGAGGAACAGCCAGAGGGTTGTGCAGAGGTTTGTGACGTCACTGATCCGTGAGTAGGAGATGGGTCAGGACAAGCAATAGGCTCCTGCACGGATATGTGATTCACAGGTGAGTAGGAGATGTGTCAGAAGAATCTCTTGGCCCGTGCAAGGGTTTCTGACCCCTGGCTACTTGCTTACAGGGTAGACCTGGCTGCTGGAGAGTTGAGTAGACTAGGCCTCCCGGAGTCAGGAAATGGGCACGTCTGGCCCCCCAGGGTAGAGGAAACCTCTGTGCTCTGCTATCGAGCTTGTGGTCTGACTAGACCTGATGTCCCTATGCCAATTTGAGTTGACCAGGTGTCCAAGTCCCTTGCTTGTGCAGGGCTTTGTGATGTCACAGGTCCATGAGTACATGTACAGCTCTAACACTCCCTACTACCAGCTCCATACTTCCCCCCATTCCCTTCATGTGGAGGGGTGGAAGGCAGTTAGAGGGACACTGATAACTTGGTAACAGTTCAG
>NW_010402822.1:72761-78263 GCF_000710305.1 Buceros rhinoceros silvestris | reverse complement strand
GGGTGGGCAGGCGTCAAAAAATGTGTGTGCTGGAAAACACAAGAGAAAGCTCCCCGAGGAGCTCAGGGAAGAAGAGGAGTTCCCTTCTCCTTGAATTTGTATTCAGTAAATATTTAAAGCACGTTCTGGAGCGCTCCTGTTCCTTCGTGGCCTGAAGCCGTTCCTGTCGCAGGGTCCTGAGGGGCGCTCTCAGGGTGAGCCGCTATCCACCGTTTTCCCTTCGTCTGAGCAGTGAGACCCCTCGGAGCGGTGCCCCGCTGCAAGGGGCTCCAGTCAAAGCCTCGTCTAGCGTTTGGAGGTGCTGGAAGGGGTTCAGCCACGTTTGCTCTGTCCCTGGGGGCCTGCGGGACACTGCCCTGTGCTTCGGCAGGACCCCCCAGGTCCCCCCAGGTCCCACAGAAACCTGTGGCCACGGCGGGATTAAAGCAGGTCTCCAGCATTGTACACGACTGGGCTGATCACGCTTTCCCCGCTGCCTGACATTTTTCAAAGCCAGGCTGACCTTTGCTGACCAGCAGCAGAGTACCTTGAGCCGTTTAGATTTAAAGATTTAAGAATATTAAGAGCAGGCTTGTTTTTCTGTGCAAAATCTGTGTCAAGAGGACAGAGGGGTGGTTTTTAGTGTCTTTCAATGGAAGAAGCCATGAGGGGGTTGTCGTCCATGGGCGCCTGGGAGCCTGTTCCGCAGGACTTTGTCGTGAGGCACTAGGCAATTGTCCTTTGAGAGGAGCTACGAGCAGGGCACGGGAGGACACATTTGCCCTTATTCTCCAGCTTTCCAGCACGTAGCTGCGGTGCCTCCGCTTTGGGTTCCCCTCCCCAGCTGGAGGACACCCGTTCATTTGCAGAGCTACAGAAGCTTGGCCTCTTCTCGCTGCCTTTGGCTCGTTTTCCTGCTGCATGTGCACGGCAGAACATGGGTGGGCGACCTCATTTGAGAGTTGATGTCATTACAGATCGAGTGCGTTCCACTCCTCCCCTATCTCAGAGTTATCTTCTTCCCTGATGAGGACTTCCTAATTAAAAGCATGAGCAGTTTTGTGACAGAACAGCATCTTCCAAAGGTTTTCTTTCCTGGGTGCACAGATGCCAGAGGCCAGGCTGCTAATCTCTCAGTTTAAAATCAAGGGTTTATCGCTGCATCCTGCTGTAGATGCTGGTCACCCTTCTGGGCAGTAGCGCAAAAATCATAATTTACAGGGTGGTTACAGATCTACAGGCTGTGCACGCATCTTCAGGGGGAATTTCTCTGGTTCCTATGGTCAGGCTGCTGAACTGTACCAACAGCGGCCAAGGCTGGCTTTGCTGCCTCATTTTCCATCAAAGCTGGGGCCACACGTGTCAGAGAATGGCACCTTTGTCCACCTCCTGTCCCCCAGAAGAGCAACTGACTGTATGTGAGTGCTTAAAGCTCTTTGAACACTCAGAAGATGACACAGGCAGCATGGCTGGAGTGCAGTTACCAGGAGAAACAACTCAAATCTTTTCCAAACAGCTCTTTGAGTGCCAGCGCTCACCTGGGTGCTCCAAGCAGGGGAAGACCTGTGCTTAAAAAAAATAATGGGTTTCCAGCACAAGCAGGCGGTGGATTTGACTTCTTTAGCATCCTCTACCGGCTCTTATTTACCTCCACCTTGCAGCACACTGATGGCCGGGCTGGAGGACTCTGTCCTGTGCAAAGCAGGAGAGACAAGGTGCTTCTTCACAATGACAGATGACTCCAGTAAAACCCAGCTGTAGCTGGTGGTGGCCCAGACACTGGAGGTTGGGCAGGGTGTCATCTAAAATGGGCAGACGAGGGAGAAGCAGGTCACAGTCGTTGTGAAGGGGAATGTTTCTGGGATCTCAGGGTGAACAGATTTCTATAAAACATGGATGGGAATTTTTAAACTCGGTAGATCTTCTTGTGAAGAAAAAATGCAGATCAGCAGAGAGTGATTATTGTTATATTCAGTGGCTTAGGCTGAGGAGAAACCACGTGGATGATCTAGATTTGCTGACTTTTCAAGGTGTTTTTTATCTACAGAAAAGATTAAACATCACTACATAAACCCCCAGCCACAGAGCTGGTGGTACGTCCGTGGCCAGCATTTCACGGAGCTAAGCTGACAGAGCCCAGTAAACGCCCCAGTACACACGGCTCTAGCTGCCGTATTTTGGGCTGCAATTCAAAGCCAGCAACCACAGAAAACTTGGGTCCTTTGCAGCTGATGGGACTGAGGGGCAGAGAGTGCGCTCGCTTCGCTGGGAACCAGGTTGTGCAGCGAGCAATGGCTGAGCACCGAGTAATGGCCATTAGGTCAAGAGAGCAGCCAAAGGTTTTCAGCCAGTCCCCACCAGCTGGTTTGACACCGGCTGTCAGACAAGACACCACCGTCCGTCGTCTACTCGTGGGGAGCAGAAAGGCACAAGCAGAGCGTTTTCTCTGCAGACAGCACTGTGCTGGATGTGCTGCCTCTGGCCTGTCCTGGCACGGCACGAGGATCACAACCGGCTGCCAGTAACAGACCGAGTGGGGTGACACGTTGGTAGCCCTGATGCCGTTTGCCGGTTGGCGCTGCATCTCCTCTGGGTCTGAGGACAAGCAGCACAGCCCTCTCCGGGCTGGTGTGCGGTGGGCACGGGGAAAGAAGGGTAAAGGGCTCCATCCGAGCGTGAAACCGGGAAGAACCTGAGCCCTTTCCCAGCAGCCTGGTCTACAGCAGGGATGGCCAGAGCCGACTCACCACAATCACTTGCCCTCTGCAGATGTGAAGCAGAAACAAACAGGAAAGTGGCTGGTTCTGTGTAATTACTCCAGTTGGTCCAAGCCCTACGAACATTCTTCAGGGCTTACAAGGAAGAATGGTATTGTCTTCACTGTGGTTCTGACAGGGCAGCGCTGAGAGGACTTGGACCGCTTCCAGGCCTGTGTGGGAAGGCAGGACAAACACAGCGTCTCTCTCCAATCTCACCAAGCTCCCCGAAGCTCATGTGAGACCGCAGAGGCCTTGGCCGGGCCTTGGGTGCCCAGACAGAGTTCAGATGGAGGCCACATCTCGCTGGTTTGAATCCATGGTTTTGACTGAAGTGCTGCACACAGGGAACGAGCTGCCCTTAACCTCTGCCGCGTCTCCTGCAGCGAGACCCGCGCTGAGCTCGTCCCAGCAGTCAAAAGGATGCGTCTTACACGGGTGGGGCATGGGTTCCAATCAGGCAGTTGCGGGTGTTAATTAATTCAGAGACATAAATTTCCTCCCTGGTCTCTTTTCTGCATCTGCAAAAGTGGGACTGAATCAAACTGAACGAGCAACGCTATGACTCACAAGTCATCGTCAACAGACACGTGCCAAATAAAAGCACCAGAAAGGTTTTTATCGGCCTAAATATTGAAACCAAATTTTATTTTTTGAAAATGACGTTACACACATCTTGCAAATGTACATTTAGATGAGAAAACAATGAGTAACAAATATTGAGAGCAAAGCTATAAAGTGGACAGGTTCTCTGCTGCATGGCATTGCTTTATAAGAATACTCAGACCTGGGATGGTTATTACAAGTAGTAAAAACAGTTCACAACACCTCACAAAAACGGATTTTTTTTTTCTAGAAAGTCAAATCTTCTAACAAAAGGAAATTCTGGAACGGGAGAAGAGGCGTGGGGGATAGATGTGTGGATCTAGGTACATTTTGAGGTTTTGTGGCAGGGCTTTGTGGGGGGGTTTTAAGTCCATTTCTTACAAAATCCATCTGAGTGACCCCCTCTTTCCCAAGGCTGACTGGTTTCTGTCCTTCATGGCCAGGAGAACCACAGCTACTGAACAGTGAGCCCTGCGTGCTCAACCCAGAGCTTGGGAGCGTGGAGGAGGAGTTGACTACAGAACCCCTAACAACGTAATTCCTATATACCAGCCCCAGCCCCTTCCGCTGCGTTTCCAGGAAAATCAAAAAGCGTGTGCAAACTCCGCAAGTCAGGGGCTGCGCAACTAGTCCCATGTAGAACCACCGGGTGTGGAAGCCGCGGCCGATACACCACGTGCCACATGCCTCAGCTGCAATGGGTCAGCCAGATCTCATGGTTTACCCGTGACCAAACTTCCAAAGATTTCACTTGTTCCCCAGCTCAAGCAGAGGCAACAGGTGACGGATCTCCATCTGGTTTCCCTTGAAAGTTAGAGTCTGATCGACGTGCCGAGGCAAGGCGCTGTGAGAAATGAGTTCCCCGAGAGAACCTGTTGAGAACTGCTTTTCAAACCTCGTTGTAGATCATTTTATTTATGCCCAAATCTGTACTTTACAACCACGAGAGAGACAAAGACAGAATAAGAGAGAGGGGGAGAGAGAGAGAGAGAATCTTTCCAGGAGGAAAGGAAGAGCTAATTAAGAGAGAGGTACAGGACCATGCATTTACTCTCAAAAGCTTGTTCACGAGCAAGCTAACGCTTCTAACACTACGACCACTCACCTACAGCTGCCCGCTAATAACTGAGTTCTACCTACAACTAGGGAGTGGAAGGGGTTTTTTTCCTTTTCTTTTCTTCCCCCTCCCTTTAAAACGTCAATAAAAATGTTTTCTGTACAAGTTGAATGGCACAAAAGGTGGTTAAAATGCTAAAGAACTCACCACAAATGGAGAATGCAAAATCAGTTCAAAACATGCATGGACTGTGTACAGGTAAGCAAGGAATCATTGGCATAAAGCTGCAATATATTACAAGATGATACAGTTGAGATCTCTTGGAATAACCTCTGCTTGTTCTGGCCCTTCAGGAGAACTTCACATGGAAAATTCAGCGTAAAGGGAATCCAAGGTATGAATCCAAGCAGAAGGTTAACAACGTCTGAAGAGAAAAGCATTTCCCCTCTCCTTCCACGCACTCCCCCCAGGTACACAAGTCACCATGATTCGCGTTGCTGCAGGCTTGCCCAAAAGAAAGGTTAGACAGAGCTGGTGGAGGGGAAAAAAAGCACCATTTAAATTAATAGCTCTTTGTACAACATCATTCACTAAATACCTTATTATTAAAAGAAAAACAAACTGGCGTTCACCAATCCCAACAAAATCACAGTTGAACCCCCACTGCCCACGTGTCCTCCAAGGTTATGTACACGGAGTTTAAAGTATACCAGCTAAACTTTAAACCCGGCCGCCCCTCCAACCCCCACCCACTGAACGACAAGAGAAAATACATCGCGGCCTCTCGGTTATATTATATTGCAGCTTCGTTAATAATGATGAAATCACAGAAACTCAACGAATGACCTAAGACAGTAACCCATGCCCAGGTTCCAGGTCAGCTGCGTATCTCCCTCCCTCAACGCCACTTCTGGGCAGGTTTGCAGCTCAGAGCCCAGGGCCGCCAGCGAAGGTGGGTCACGCTCTTCAGCTAAGAGTGGCGTGAAGAGCTCAGGCTCATGCCGTGGGAGCCGCTGACCCTGGTTCATGATGGTGTTTGTGATGGTGATTGTGATTAAGAAAATAGGCAAAGGCAGGTTGGTAACGGCAGGCACCAGGGGGCGG
>NW_010402822.1:64305-72649 GCF_000710305.1 Buceros rhinoceros silvestris | reverse complement strand
CCTGTGCTTCTAGACCAGAGTGTCATAAAATACAGAGGGTCACGGAGGGGAACGTGGTGTTTGAGAATAGAAAGAGATTTGCCTAGACAGGTTTCCTCTTTCTAAAAGACCCTGGGTGTCTTCTAAGCTGATAATTGCAGCTGTACTAGTTCTGCCACGGTGATAAAGCTGCTTGGATCACATGTCAGTTAAATAAGAAGCAAACTAACAACAATTTTACATGTCAGAATTCAGCACGGAATTATAACTCACAGGCTTTCTTGTCCTTACATTCAATACTTCTGCTTCACCTTATCTATAAACACCATTAGCAGTGCAATTAATTCCCTAGACATTCTTCTTTTTAAGGAGATGCATCACTAGACATCCCATTAAATCTGGAAAAAGCTCTTCTGTTGTGAAGAGGGGGGGGAAAAAGAGGAAACAAGCTGTGTGTTCTGCAGTCCCGCAGTGACTGAGTGGTCAGCGTGAGAGGGAGGCAGAATATCACCACATTTAACCCGCGAAGGGAAGTGCAGTAAAACCCTGTCCCTGCCTGCTGTGCAATGGTTGGAAGCAGATGGAAAAAAGTAACTCTGCCAAAATAAAAAAAAACAAAACACAAAAAACCCCAAACACAAATCCAAAAAACAACTTAACAACAAATCCTGCCAATCATGTTTTACAGGGATTCTCTGAAGGTAAAATTCTTCATTTCAAGAACTGGGCCTGGACCCCAGCTCGGGGTCCATTTGGTCCATGACAGACATTTCCCAAGTGTGACTCTGCACGAGGGTTTCTCAGAAACTCGGTGGTTCAGAACCAGGGTTTGGTTCAGGCCCACTGTGACCAAGTGCCACCAACGTGCCTCCCTCTGACTGCACATGCCAGGTGAATCCCTTTGCTCTGCCATAACCCCACTGCTCAAACGCAACTCAAATTCATCTCGATTTCCTAGAGACAACTGTTGCAAACCCAGATGGAAGAACCAGCTTGAATAAAAATAAAAAGCAGCCTTGAGTTTAGATGAGCCACCTAAAATGAACTGAATCTCCTTTTTTATCTTCAGAGACATCTGGGATATTTTTCTCTAGGAAACCAAGTCAACCACAAACGTCGGCTCTGCCTGGTACTAGCTGGGACTAGAGTAGAAGCTCCCAGCTCCTGCTGCTGGGAGAAACAGAGATGCTTTTTCTAGTTCTATAAACCTGATGGGCTCCGGGCACGTCTATTGGTAGACGGAAGTGAGAATAAAGCGAGATAAAGCCAATGCTCTTTAGAACCAGAAAATATAGCGGTGACCCTGATTTGCTGAGGTTTTAAGATATTTCAACAAGGAAAATTATTTCAGCTGTATCGGAACTATAATAAAAATACAAGTATATCCCGTATATAACTTGCTAATGGAGATTCGTACAAGAGATCACCTCCTAGCTGGGGTCAGCAAGGTTTTCTCTGCAAAGTCTGCAGCTGTCGCCCAGGAAACTGAACCTGCACTTAAGTAATCAATCACGGGAGAGGTATTGGCAGCAATCAATCTTCGAAACAGGACACCAACCTTGGACCAAATGGATTCAGCGCCCTTAATTACAGGGAGCTTCTGCCTGCTTAAAGCAGCAGAGAATCAGGTGTATTGGGCTTCATTGGTGTAATATTGAGCATCTGAGAATCTACAGTCACAGAGGTGCCATCTGTACAAAAAAAATAATAACGTGAGACTAAGCAGCAAAGAAATGTGTTCAGGTAACTCAGTTGATTTGCCTTCTAGGATTAATTCACAAGCACTGTAACTCAGCTGAATTTAGAAGAAAGATTTCCTGAGAAACCCAGAGTTAAACACCGATCCCCCTGCTCAGCTCGGACATCCGTGAAAGGCCTACCCAGTCACAAGTCCCCATCAGCTCCTCTGCCTGCTCCCAGGAGTAACCTCCCCCAGGAGCCTCTATTGGCTTTTCACCGTCCCGCAAGTGGGTTCTACTTCTTCCAGAGTTTGCTGAGCTCCATGGGGCTCCCTTCCCCCTTTCAGGGATGACACATGCTAGCAGGGGAGGAACTTCAAGTTCTCCTGCCTGCGGCCAAGCGTGACCTTATTTCTGCCAGCAGGGTGGGACACGCACTGTTGGGGTAGACAGCCTGCATCCTGGCTTAGATACCTGCAGGGGCTACCTGCAGCCACAGCTCCTGCTGCTTTTCTGTCCAGGACCGAGCTGTAGATCCCCAGCTAGCCCCAGCCTCCCATTTTGTTTGTCCCTGGCAGTTCTGAGCTTTTGTCTTTCACTATTCCCACACATCAACAGCACTGAGCTGTCCAGGGCTCTGCCGCATGCCCTCCCTCCCATTTGATTTTCTGGGAAGCTCAAGCTCATTTCACCACTCAGTAAATATCCCCTAACAAACGCCCCCATCATTCCTCTTTGAAACAAGTCTTTTTCCTTTGTTTCTCTGGCCAGCACGGTAGCTTCCCCTAATGATGCCAACTTCCCTTTTTCAGCTGACAGACTCTAATTACAGCAAAGATTTGTGAATCCCCTTTGGACATCCCCCTTCTTCAGTCTTTGGAGTGATAAACTGTCAGAGCCAGGGAAGCTCTAAACTGGCTCGAGAGTCCTGAGTCACAGTCCACTGGGATACAGAGCAAGAGCCAGAAGAGGTGAGTTCAGCTAAGTGCAAGAAGCAATGAAGCTGGAAGGCAGCTCTTTCCCATGAAGCTGTCTGGCCGTGAACACTTTCTGAACAAGAAAGCTTTCACCAACAGCCCCACTGTTTTCTTGGTAGGAGGCCACCGAAATCATTAGACTACTCATCGTTTACAAATACAAGGCCCACGTTTTGAATGGTAACACAAATCGCCCCCAATATGTGCACGTACACTGACGAAGAGAGGGGCAGCGGGCAGCAGGGGTCAGTCTCCAGGCCAGGGGAGGCATCTCCAGATGAGAGAACCGGCTTCTTGGATGTGGATATGGCCTTGCTCTCGGGGGTGTTACTGGCTCCTCCACGGGTCTGGGGGGAAGTAAAAATGATGTGCCTGTCTTCCACTGTTAGTAAAATAAGGAAGCATTTTTACAGCATAGTTTTGAGAGAGCCAGAGTTCCTGAAGTCTTGCCAAAGCCAATGGACCATAGTTTGCTCTTAGAAGGTTTTCAGATGATGCTAAGTAATGAATAAATCTTAAGAGCAAGCAAGTTCTCCCAGAGCTCTTTCTATCAGCTTATCTCAAAGCACCTTAGAGATGGAGGGGAGTATTGTGATCAGCTCTTTATGCACTGGGACACCACAGCACGAGGAGAACTGATCTGTTCACAGTTACGCCAAAGAACAATAGCTCTGAAATCCCAATGGCTCTGAAATCCCACCGCTGAATCCCCTGGGTTTGATTCTGCTTTGCTCAGAAGCTCATCCATTGGCCAAAAATTGGTGTCAGTGTTTTTTACCTGCTCTACACAGAGTGTCCTGAGGGACGGATAGTGGCCTGTAGTTCTTGTACTCTACCCTGCAACTGGGATTCTGCCCAAGCAGCTGTGCAATGGCATTGCTGAAAAAAAGCCTTTCCATCCCCTCAGCATCTCCCGTCTCCCTACTAAAACATGGGGTGTCAGCTTGGTCCAGACCTTGAGACAAACATCAAATGGCTAAATCTGTTCCAGAGGAAGGAAAACAAAACAGAAAGAGGGGTCTGTACACAGTGCCGGACCCAGCCTTTCACCTGGAGGCACCCAGAATGAGAGACACCAGATCCCAAGCCAGGAGCAAAGAAGGAGGGTGAAGAATAACTGAATGACAGAATCGATAACCAGTGCAGCAGAACCCATCCCAGTTCACGCCACAACCAGTGAGGAGTGGCGGCGCTGTCACACACAAGACTCAGCTTTAACATCTCCTGAGACACCGTGGAGAGGCCTGCTCAGATTCACAGAGGTGGGACAGAGGCATCAGCCAGAAGAAATCCGTGATTCTGGAGACAGTGTTTGCAAGAGCTGGTTGAATAAATGTGAGATGGGCTAAATATCTCAAGAACCAAAGTCTGTCCCGTCCCCTTTTGTCAAGGCCCTTTTACCTAGGCCTCTGGGACCTTCTTCTGAAGCCCAAAGCATGTTGGAAGGCACTTAAAGTCTGAACCTTCTGGGTGTTATTACACCAGGGTGGTGTTACAGCTGCATCTCCTCTAGGAATCATCTTGTGTAAAGCACTAATGCTGTTGCATGGACTGACCTCACTCTTTAGACAGACAGAAAAGATCTTCATCTTGTGCCATCCATTTGCTTCTACGAAGAACCTCACCATCCCAGACGCTGTTCCAGCCCACTTCCATCAGCAACCTGAAAGATAACTTTCAGCCTAATTCTCCACTAGAAAAAAGAAGCTGCTCTGTTCTGTCTTGGTCACGATCCGCACCTCGTGTGTGGTAAACACACCTCTCTATAGCTTTTCTCTGGTTGTAGATTGTCTTAGCTTGAGGGGACACTTTCTGGACTAGTTTTATACCTACTTTACTTGGCTATTTTTGTTTCCTTTCTCTCAAAAATGACTCTGCCTCTACTATAGTAAAAGACAATTCTCCAATTGCCCTGAACGGATGTGGGGTACCACTGAAGTCAGTGACAAACGACACTCACGTGCTCTCACTGCAATTAAGAAGTCTCACATTGTAAAGTCCACACTGCGCCCCTGCAGAGAGGATGCAGCTTCCAGGGATGGCTGTCGCTGGAACAGCGCCTGTAGGGATTCAGCACGGTTACGGAGCAGTTTCACGAGGCGTCCTGTGATGCAGCAAGAAGAACCAGCACTGACCTCAAAGGCATGAGAGAACAAACTCCAGGCATCCTAGAACATGTCATCAGTATCCACGTGGATAAGGAGGAACCAAACTTACGTCCCTATTTCCTATTAAAAATGCCTGGGTGTAACATTGTTTTGCTCTTTGCCACGATTTTTGGTCCCACCTCACTTTTTTCCCTTCAAAAGAACTGTTCAAGCAAATGAGAGCAGTAACAGCCAGACCGTGTGCGATTTCTGCATGCACGCCTGCGTGTTAGCTAAACCCGAGAGAGACGTGGAAGTGGCTTTCTACGCAGAATTGTTTTCCTGTTGTCTACGAGAATAACACAACTAGTGTTTCTAGCTCCTGAGAAGATTGTAGATAACGTGCAGATATAGGAAACACAGACAGGGGAGGGCAAAAGCTACTCCCGTCTCCCACTGCAGAGTGGACTAAGGTAAAATCCCATCACCAATCTCTTCCAAATTACTTCAAAGTGTGGAGTCTTGGTCGGCTGTTTAGCTGGTGAACTGAACTAGCTCCAAATCTGTCAGGTGAGGCTTTAACCCAGAAACTTCAGGTTTATAAACGCTTTACAAGTGACAAAACTCCTAAGGCTGAAGGTTTTGCTGCGTTGCCCTGATCGTCTACAGTCAGGACCAGTCACTGGAATGTCCGAACACTGAACACATCAGGCTGTTCTCAGTCCTCCCTAATGACGGTGTGACTAAAACAGGTGATTTTACTGTATATGCAAATTTGCTAAAATAAACTGGATCCCGAATAATAGCAGGTTGTGAAGGACCAAAGCCCTGCTCCTTTAAGAGTGTCTCTAATTTGGTTTTAAATACTGTGTTGTTTTAAAACACTATAGTCTTCGTGATTCAATTAGTCTCTGCAAACACTAAAGGCAGTCTCGGGAGACAAATTAGACAGGGGTTTTACAGCAGAATTAATATGGCAAATCCTCATATCCTGTGGAGTTTTATGTGCTTGTAAAAGTAGAAAAAATATAAAAGGTAAAACTCTGGAGTATATAGTGGAATTACTATCATCTGCTCCAGGATCTCCAAGGGTCTGGAATTATTATGGTTTATTGAAAGCAATTACTAATTCATTCCAGCTCAGGAAAGCTTTCTGACCAAAGCCAAGCTTGTATCTCGTGAAAAGTCAACGGGAGTAAAGCACATGCTAACATTTAAGCGTGTCTTTGAAGCTCTTTCCTGAATCAGGGCTGCCCTTACGTTTAAACAACTCCGGTCCGATGCCTGTGCGTTGTTTCTGTTTGTATTCAGATCTATGGGAGGGATCCTATACAGTCAACGATCACTAGTTCTGAACGTAGGGAACATTCCACATGCATTTCTGTACAAGAACTCATGCAATACTGGCATTAATACAGACTTCACTCTATGTTACAGCTGAAACGCTCACTGACTTCTCCTACTGCCCAGGCATTTCTACCTAGAAAATTGCTTTTCAAAACTTGGGGAGTTTTACCTCATACCCTGTTTTCTTTGTGGCTTCTACTGGTTTGAATGGCTCTTTTTCCCACTGAACATTTTTTTTTTTCTCTTCTTTTAGGCCTTTTCAAGGTCCCCCTAATTCCCTGAAGGAATTAATTGTTGAGCTCAGCCCCACCCCAGGATGATCCTCATGCAAACAAAACTCCGCTCCCAAGGGAGCACTTGCAGGATCAGGTTTTAGAGGTGGCACCAGGTATAGCTCAGGAAGAAGGAAGGCCTCAGAGATTCCTTAGCATGTGCCACCAGGACGAGCATCTTCAAATAATCAAACATCACTTGTGGCAGAAGGAAAAGAACCACTTCTCAACAGCGACCTCAACAACCACCCATCCAAAG
Source organism: Buceros rhinoceros silvestris (assembly GCF_000710305.1). Taxonomy (NCBI): domain Eukaryota; kingdom Metazoa; phylum Chordata; class Aves; order Bucerotiformes; family Bucerotidae; genus Buceros; species Buceros rhinoceros. The sequence continues at coordinate 66,049 of NW_010402822.1, read as the reverse complement.
GTTCATTCACCCCCTGGGGATCCTGCTTTCTCCATGCAAACTGAGCTCATGGGTGCTGGAGGAAAGCACATCTCAGACTCCTCTCCTACCCCCATCAGCTCTAGCAGTTCAGTCTACTTGTGGATATCAAAGATTTAGGCTTTCCTCGTGGGTCTGTGGAGACTGTCCCATGCTGAATAGCAGGAGAACCTAGATGTGATTTCATGGCTGGTCTCTGGGCTTAGCAGAGACTCAGAGGAAAGATGGCAGGACATGCTGATCCTGACTATGACAGGAATGGCCTGTGTCACTGAAATGACAACACCTTTGACTGGAGTCATCATCTCTAACAGGCAGGGTCATGACTACTAGTCAGAGTCCCTGGAAAGGCAGAGACCTGGGGAGGGACTCTGAGTTTTCCACCAAGAGAACAAAAGAGAGGGTAAAAGCATGTCAAATTATCCGTCCCACTAAGACAAAAGCTCTGACGAATAACATTGTTGGCATAAACACGGCCTTTGACATCCTTATGCTTAAAAGGTCATATTTTCTCATGACCAGTATCTACAGTAGCACCCACAAGATTAAACAGCCATAAATTAGCACCCATAACCAAATCTGCACCCAAAATACTTCAGCACCTTCTGTTACAGGATCTGAAAGCACTTCACAAACGTTAACCAACAGTTGGCCTCACAACCCCAGTGAGGTAGAATAGTATTGTCCCTGTAGGGACAGATAGACAGATTGAGGCACAGGGTTACCAAGAGACCTGCTCCCGTTCAGACATTAAATTTAGCGATGCCAAGGGCTGAATGAAGGTGTCCCGGCTGCTGCAGCTGTGCTTGGTGCACAATACCGTCCTTTCCCCCACAAACCTCCATCATGAGCCCTTAGCCTTGGAACCAAACGTGGGATTCTATTTACAATAGGTGAAACCATCATTTAGCAGTCGTGTAGTCAGGGAGTTATTCAATTAAATGAAGTTATTGTGGGAACAAACGATTTCTTGTGCAAAACTCCGGGTGTAAAAATGATCATGCACTAAGACTACCGGGTGCAAATTTGGTGCATAGTAACTCTGACCCCTTGATAATCCCCAAGCCTGGTCTCTCTCAGCTAAGTCTCCTTTTGAAGCTGCATGCTATGCATCATCACACGAACCTCTACAGCTGCAGCCTGCCCAGGTTGCTTCACACCGGCAGTGCAAGCAAACAAAACATGGAGTGGCTTTGGGAACAACCTGGCATTCGCGTAGCATCAAACATCACAACGTTATAATTCATTCTAAGCACAAGGGGTTGCGAGGCGATAGGGGATAGGTGTGTATGTTGAAACAAAGGCAAATAGAGCAACAAAGAAAGATTTGATTGCACAGATTTCATTTAGGTAAAGTTCTGTAAGAATCAGTTTCGTCGAAAGCTTATTCCTTGAGAAAGGGAGGCAATGCCAGCGAGCCTACAACAAAGCTTCGGCGGAGCAAAACCACCAGCCCTGCGTGAATAGATGAACTTTGCATTCCGTAGGAGTCATTACTGATTAATAATAGCAAAAGGTTTCTCTAAATACAGTAAGTTTGTGTTTGTCAGAGAGAAGAGTTTCTTAAAATACGAGTTTTTGAACACCACAAAATTCCATTGGTTATATACGTAGCGAATCTGGCCGTAGTTAGGAACACTGAAGTGTAAAAAAGCAAATACAGAGTCTTAAACATTACAAAAACTATCAAAACATTCAATAGATTGAATTGACCTTCCCCCCCTCC
>NW_010402822.1:40139-64218 GCF_000710305.1 Buceros rhinoceros silvestris | reverse complement strand
TCCCCCCGCCCCCCGCCATGCGTCTGGTTTGGCAGTGACAACAAGATTTCTAAGTTGAGCTGTTGTTATTCCCATTCCGCAGTTGTCGGTTGGGGTTTTTTTGTACATTTTTCTGAACGTGTTTTTTAAACAAAAGAAAATGACCAGCTTTTATAAAAAAGGAGGAGCTTGAATCCTTACTCCCAAAACACAGATACAAGGTTTTCCTTTATAAAAAGTGTATTGATTTTTTTTTTTGCTATAAAAAGTGACCTATAGGGTGTCAAACCTGAAAACAAATTCTCACAGTGTTTTCAGTGTTGGCTGTTCACAAGGCATGACTGTTACAGACAGAGATAGAGAGATACCATAGCGTGGGGGTAAAAAGTCATTACCAGCTAGCAGTGTCTTCGGGTCAGATGTGAAAGCTGTCCTGCTCCAGATAACTTACAGTTTTTTGCTTAATCATTAAAAATAAAATTAAAACCACCAATATTTGAATCGCTACCGTACTAACCTTTCTTCGCATCCTACACGATTATCCCTGATCTTGTCCGAGCTTCTGCTGGCATCTCAAGCATCGAACTGGAAAGTCATTTCCCTTCCTGCCCGTCCCCAGTAACCCCAGTACTGGTTAGGTGCTAAAATCAGGGCTGTGAGCGAGGAGCAGGTGAGTGGGCAAACGCCGGCAGTTTGGGCAGGTGGGGAATGCCATGTGCTCTACTTGCGCTTGCAAACTGCAAGCAACCTGTTTGCGTGCTGTCGGGGGAGCAACTTTACTATCACTAGGAAAATCACATAGCTGCAGCAGCAGAAGAAACAATAGAAGAAAATGGGAAATGCACAGGACCGTTGGCACGTGGGCCCCCAATTGCTCGCAATGTCCCCTTTGCATCCCTGTCACTCAGGAGAATGGTATCCCTCTATCTCTGTAGACTGGTAGGTGTTGGTTTGTGGCACGGAGGATAAATCACAGAAAAAAAACGACATACAACTGTGTGTCCTTTGTCTGCTTTGAAAGCACCAGTCACCTATCTGCTTGTTCTGGCAGAAGTACTCTACTGTATCTTAAGCGTAACTTGCAATATGGACATTTCGCTTCGTGTCGCTTTACATGGAATCTCCAAGGGAATCAGAGTCATCCAAAGACAGAGGCAGATACAAGTCCTGTAGGAAGAAAGAAGAAAATGTTAACTCACACCATCAGTTTCCACTTTTGTCATGCATGAGGAAGCCGTCGAATGGTCTGTTTCTGGGCAGCTGGTAAGGACAGGGTGGAAGACTCCTGCACTGGTTACTGGAGGGGCTGACCAGTTGTCCAGGTAGTTCAAGGCTAAAATCAAGGCAAGTCTCTTGCAGAGTGGAGCGAGAGAATCTGGGTACCAGAAGAAAGATGGCTGTTCAGTGAGAAATTTGAGAAGTATTTGTTTATCTCTTCTGGATCAACGTGTCCATTATAGCACATGCATGAAGGAGCCAGACCTTTCCCTAAACAGGTCTCTCTGAACCTCAGTCCACAACAGAGAGCCTTACCCTTAGGACAGATCTCTAGGAAAATCACATGTTCCATGATTTATCCTTTCTTTTAAGTAATTTCTGATAGATTAGAAGGGTTAAGAAAATACTCCCAAGTCTGTTATTTGATCAAGTGCTGAATGTAAAGGGGTTCCAGGGTCCCTTTCTGGGGTAACCATCTTATTCCACTTCCTTAGAGTTCTGTGTGAACTAGCTACACAAACCTGCCAAAGGGCTAAAGCTCTCCTCGGACATTCTTGAACTCTGACCCACGCACAGGTAACGACTGTGAGCAAAGTGAGGCCAAATATGCAGAAAGGAAATTCACAACAGTCCTGATAAAAGAAGAGGTAAAATAGGACTTTGTGGTGAACTCAACCTAAGCATTTATCATCTGAGCTTTAGCGGGGAAAAGAAAAGTGATTTCATCATAGGCAGGAAGTTGCTCCTGGGAGAAAGACAATGATGCATGAATATTCTGGTAACCTAAAATGCTGCATTCGTGTTCGCTGATTGGCTTAATTTAGTGGAGAAGCTCATAGCTGGATGGGCTTTGCCCTCAGCAGTCACCATCTATTACAAATGTTCTCAGGGCTTCACTGGAAAGGTCATAAATCAGCCAGCTGAAAACATACATAAAACATGAAAGGTGAGTTTTACTTGTCTTTACCAGGAAGCAAATCCTCATCTCCAACGTCCTAAACGAGACAGGGTTTGGATCCAGAGTATTTTAGGTCCTTGATGACCGAAGCACAGGATGCAGTTTACACCACTGCTTTTGCTGAGATACACACAAGCAGCTGCTGGATTCAGACTATGGGCCAGACTCTCTTCCCAGTTAGAAATTAATAGTCAGTCTGGATCCACTGTGTTAAAATTGGTGCATGTCCTCAGACTTAGACTGAGCAGCTGAGACCAGAGTGAAGTCCTGAGGAAAAGACAGATTTCACTTGGATTCAGCTATGCCTTTGTTAAAGGAAGTCAGATAGAGCTGAGTAACTACAGCCTCTCCACATCTCGGGAATACTTTAAAAGATCGGGTTTTTGAGAATCCAGAAGTCCACCTCAGTCTCCCCCAGTACCTTTCAACCCCATGTCCACACATCTGCAATCCAAAATCTCACAACGAGGTGTAATCCCAAGCCCACTGGACTTTCGGGGGTAATCAAAACCCATTGACTGCTCTGTGCTCTGTTCCACCATTGTAGCTGCTGTGGTCCCGCTCTCTAGGAGCCGGCACCGGTTTCCTGTTCTCTGCTAGGACAGTGTGCTGCCTGTCAGGCACCCTGTTTGTGACCTGGGAAAGCAGCTACGGTACCAGAGCACAACTACCACCTCAGCTGTAAAAAATCCTTTGTTTCCTGTAAAGCAGAGCGTGGCCTTAAATAATTAAAATTTAAAAAATCCTTGAGCAGCCTCATGAAAGTCACGTCTTAGAGCTTCAGTAACACTCACATTTCTTCTGCTGTTTAACGGATCAGATCTGCCAACACTTAAGGCTTTTCAAGAGAGCATGATTTATATGAAGATCATTCCACCCGTCACTTGTGAACTTTATCAGAGAGTGATACAAGCTCAGGGTCAAGTTCTCTCTTCTGATCCACGTGGATGACCTCCAGCACACATTAATAAATCCAGTGGAAGAAACAGGCCAATGATTTGTCGTTCACCATCTTGGTAGAGCCTGAAGTGACAACCCTTTGTAATGGGCCACATTCTCCACTTTCAACATAAGGAGTTGTGCTTCCATGGATATGGCCATGACTTAAATGTCATATGAATCTGAGCAGACTGAGGAAGAAACATGTAGTAAGGTATAAGAAACGTAATACCTTGTGCTTACGGAGGCTCCCTGGGCTGGTAGGTGTGGAGATCGGGGACTGCTTTGATTTGGGTGTAGACAGCTGACTGCTTGAGGTCCCATTTGCTGTCAGAAAACAAGACAGAAGCTGGCAATGAGGCAAGCAAGAGGAGGGTCATCTTTCTCCGTTGGGGAGATGGCAGGTATCCAGACATTTAACACAGAAACGCTGTACTTTATTCTTACTAGACAGGAGAAAAAAAACAAGCCAAAACCATGGCTATTCCTCCAACTTAAGGCTTTCAGCTGTCCAGGACAACAGACTGTAAAATACAGCGAAATACAAAATACACTACAAATATTCACCAAATTGATCCAAGATACACCTCATGAGAAAAACAGAAAGACAATGTCTACGTCCTCAAACAGTTCAACACAACTGAAACCACACGGTGTTTAAGAGTGTGAGTGGAAGCCAGAGGCTGCAGATATCCTGGCTCCTGCACAAGGAATGTCAGCTGTCAAATGCACCCATTCCAAATTAGACAAACGGCTGCCTGGAGGGCCCTGGGTGTGGTTACCTGCGGCTGGGATTAAATGACCGCAAAGCCCTCCTGCAGCCCTGCTGTGAGCACAGGGCACACGTCCCTCCCACCTCTCTGGGGCTCCTCCACTGCCTGCGCCGGAGCAGTGAACACGGGCCATTCAGGGGGCGGGAGAGGGGATCACAGCACGCGGCCATCCTCTTTCAAGGTCAGATCTGGCCTTTTGGGTGGCTTTGTTTGCTTAGGGTGCTTTGAAGAAGAGACAGTTATTTTCCATTGAAAAAATACAATTCATTTGAACTAAATGGCTTTTGGAAAGGTTGTTTGTGGAGGTCTTCACAGATCTGGCTTTTAGTTGAAGTGAAGGGCCCCAGGTCTATGTCAGGGCAAGTTATTATGCATTTATTGGTCTAAAAAGGAATCAAAGGAAATAGCATATTATGCAGAAAAATGAAGGGACACAAAATGGCATAAGAACAAATTGATTTTTTCCAACCACTGGTGTTCTCTGAAGTAAGCTCATGTCTTTGGTAACTGCCGGCTGTCACAATACGAGTTTCCTAGGGACATACTTACGCAGAGTGAACTCGGTCATTGAGAGGTTGTGTATCAAGCCCAGCGATACAGACCCTCTTGTTACTAGGGGTTGTAAACTCATAGCTCCATCGGGCACAAGCAGCGCTACTTGAGGGAAGGAAATTCAAGCTCTCGCTGGCGGTGTCCAAGTGTATTACCATTTCTGGCCTTTTCCTTTTGCAATCCAAGCAGCAGCAGGCTGGAGGCCTTACAAGCACTAAACTTCACATCCCAATCAAGTCTATGGGAAGTGACATTTCCAAAACCTACTCCAGATGTTAATACACTCAGCACAAGCCACAAAACTAAACCCCAAATATTGTGGTATAGCATTGCCAGCCCTTCTCTGTTACTTCTTGAGGGGAAGGGGGGGCAGCGAAGGCTCGTGGTGTCACTGGCCCAAATGTCAAGGTCATCCATGTGAATTCAGTAAGCGAGCCAGAGGACAGAGGAGGAGCTGCTGGCATGTTAAAGCAGCTCAGACGCAGATTCATGGTGATGTGGGTCCATCATTTCTGAGCAGAAGGCACTATGGGGAAGAGCAGGCTCTTCATCACTGATCGCTTTTTTCCCATTACAAATGCGCCTCACCGAGGAAATAGATATTTCTTAGAAGGTGGTAGAAATAATGATTTCTAGATAACTGGGGAACAGTGACCCTCTGCCTTCCCCTTCCACTCAGACACTGGTGGGGGCAGACCCAGGAGCTGTTAGACAGCAGGCCCTGCACTGAGAGGTGCCACTCTTCACTCCAGTTCTACAAAGCTGCCCTCGACGCTGGTGGGAAAAAAAGTAGAGTTCACTACGTACCATCTAAGAGGGCAATTCACACACACAAAAGAACTTGGATCTCTGTTATGTTTGACTTTGGGTTTTCTGTTAAAGAAAATGTAGGTACAACAGTACTGATACAATCTGCATTCGCTAGAATCCATCTCTAATTTCTAAAATGCCTCTTTCTTTATTTCCAGCTGTCACCGATCCTGAGGCAGGAGTAACCCTTCCGAAGACAAGGAATGTCACGCAACAACTCTACAAAGAGCCCAAGTCTCCCCTCCACAGTTAGGAGGACTGGCAGAACGGCTAACAGCCGGTGTGCAGCAAAGAGATGTAATTGCTGCAGGGAAGGACAGAAATTCCCTAATACAATGAGACTTGAAAGTGCCGAAGCAGAGCTGTTAATATTTGATGAGCACCAACACAAAACCAGATGTGACATCCCGATCAGAAATCCAGTGAGACGGATGTATATCATTACAAATACTCACAAAGAATTTTGCAGTGGCAGCAACAATTAAGAAGCGTGGTTTAATTTTCTCTGTGTCTGCTCATGAAGAATTTGTGTTTATAATTGAACCTGGACGCATTTCTTTTGAACTCAAATGCAAGGAAATGGCAAGAGCAGATGCCGGGTGGTGTATAAGCTGCTGCACCACTCAAGCCTGCTGATGACTGCTGGTAGCCAAGGATCTCTCGGAGGCTCGGCTGTTGGAAACCATTCTTTACTACCAGCTTTCATTTGAATCCATCTGGGTTTTCCCCACTGCCTTCCTGTTTGTGTACTATGTCGTATTTATGTCACTGGATTTGCTTCGCAGCCTCAGTTTACCTTAGAGCCCCTTTGTGCGTACGACACATCCTTTAACTGCATGAACATGGGCACTACCCTTTTTCATGGGATCTTCACCTCCTTCAGTGCACAAGATATTTTGTACTCGGGAGATAAATCAATCAAGCTTGTCCAGCAAAGAAGAGGGAGGATGGAGAATAAATACAGCAGCATGTCGTGTTTGAGATGGCTGTGAGAGATCCAGGTGAACTGAATCCTCTGCCTGCTTCTCCCACCAATATTTTAGCCAGACTTCTCATGTGTGATTGTTCCTTGAGCATGGCTCAGGTTTGCTTGGGTGACTGGGACTCCGGATCTGAATTTCCAGCACTGATAAGCACCAGGACCTGTCAGTGAGCTTAGAGAGGTCCATCTTTTGAAGTCACATTTCTCTCAGTCAACAGAACTGGAGAAAGCAGGGCCCAAGGATCATGGTGAGTGCTCCCAACGTGTGGAGACAACTCTTTTCTATCAGTTTGTTAAATAAGGTTAATACTCCTTGCTCCGTTGGGGTTCCCAGGGTTCTGCAGGTAGGTTTCTAAGTTGAGGAGCACTCACCATGCTTGTACGTCACCAGAGTGAGAGAAAGAACCATGGAATGCATCAATAGTGTTGCCTTCAGGTCGAGTGTCACCAAGAAGATAAAGAGCAACAACAACCAGAACAAGGACAGCATAAAGCAAATGGAGAAAGAGCAGCTCATTTAGTGAGCACAAGCTGTCCTGTCCCAGGACAGGGAGTCTGTGGGAGAAACAAAGGCTCCACTGCACTGTTTGTTCAGGAGTGGAAGAATTCAGATTGCACAGGGCACCTCCTAACTTCCCAGTGCTCGGCTCTGCAGCTCATCCCATTTTGCGAGGGTGATCTCTCGCTGGGTGCGCCCTGCGGGTTGTCAGCTAGCAGAACGTAAGAAAGCGCCAGTGGGATAACAAGCTGCTCTGTCTTGTGTGCAGTCCCAAAGACATCTGCTGCCTTTTTAACACATTCATGTATAATGACCCTGGGGAGCCAGACCTGCAGTCAGGACAGACTGACGCTCTGGATCTGTTTTGCTAATTGCTGCTGCCTTGTGAATGTGCTTTTGTCCCTCTACCCAAACCCTTCCGTCAGCAGACTGAGAAATGCAAGTCCTGCAGCAGTGCCTCGGAGCCCTGCCCAGCGGCTCTCTGAGCCAAAGGAAGGCAAAGCTGCGGAGAGACATTGAAAATTTCAGCTCGGGCACCTGTGGCTCAGTACTGCAAAGGACTACGGTCGTGCTGGGTTTAAACGTCGTCAACTCTCCTCTCACCGCACACATAATTATACAACTGCACCCTGGTTTGTGAGGTGAGTTACTGTAAGATAAAGTCATGTCTTTGTAACAAAGAAATAATGGCAAATGACATCATCATTTTCTCTGCTGTATTTCTCCCCTGAGTTTTAGCTCTGTCTTTTGTTTGGTTTGACTTCCTGTTGGAGTGGTCTGTTAAAGAAATTTTGCCAAACTTCGTGCTGACGCTATTTAAACACCCCATTTACATCTCATAGCAGCAGCACAGAGACTTATCTGCTCACACCCAGTTTTCCTCTGTCACGTTAGGAGAAGGAACTGATGGTCTGCAGGTGTCGTTTTGTCTGGATTTTGTTGTTCTAAGCTGACTCACAGAAGGAAAAATAGAGACAAGAAACAACCACAGAAGTTTATAACTCTGATACTGTGCTCTAAATTGGGGTCAGATATATTTGGGTCATCCCAATCATAGAATGATTTGGGTTCGAAGTGACCCTTAAAGGTTGAGATTTTTTTTCTTTTTTTTCTCTATTTTTATTTTATTGTTATCTTATTTTTTTTAAAGCACCATGTCTCACAGGGACCCACAGGTTCCCTTAGAGACCTGCTTCAGTGATTCAGATGCTTAGCATTGGAAAGTGTTCCTAATATCTGATCTACATATCCCTCATTAAAGATTAAACCAATGTTCTGACCTATCCCTGATAGGCACAGAGGAAAATTTATCCTTATCCTCTTCTGAATACTTTGGACGTGTTTGAAGAGGGCTAAATGTCCCTTCTCAATCTTCCTTTTTTCTAACCCGAATCAGTCCATTTCCTTCAACTTTTCCACCCAAAGCAGTTTCTAAACCCTTGAGAATTTCTCGCCTGGTTTGTCTAGGTCTTTCTTAGCATGTTCAGTCCATACTAAAACGCAGCCCAAGCTCACCTAAGGCCAGATAGAGACACCAACCCCTTCCAGTCTCAAATCACACTTCATACATGAGAAACTAGTCCAGCTCTGCTAGTGACCATGTAGGAGTCAAAGAAGTTCTCTAGAAGGAGAAGTAAAATCCTGCTGCATTTTGCTGACAACACCTTGCTGGAAGCAACATACCGGGGAGTGTCAAGGATACAGGTGAAAGCCTGCATCACAGCTCCAGCACCAAAGAGATGGGCAACACCAGAGAGATTGGAAGCCCAGAGGGAACTGCTGGCAAAGCAGCCAGAGCCTTCCAGTCAAAGTGAACCAAGAGGTGAAAACAGCCCCATGATGGAATGATCAACACCGTGTCTGGAGAGAGAGCCGGGTCAACAGAGAAATACACTGGCATTGCTGAGAAGGTCTGTACTGAGGCTGGAGGGTAGTGAGAGAAGGAATGAAAGGTTGTCCTCGGGAAGAACAGCTTTGGTCTTCTAGAGGAGGTGCTGAGGCAGCGTACAGCAAGAGGCTGGCTCCCTCCTACCCGGTCTGTTACCATCTGCTTATAGCAAGACACTTCATTCTTCATTCGTTCATTTAATTTTCATTCACGCCTTCATGTAAATGTATGGAAATAAAGAGATAAAAGTGCCAAGAAATCAGTGTTTAACGTGTTTCCGTGGATTAGCTACCCCGGTTTTTCAATGTCCTTGAAGCTGAAGGGCTCTGGCTGCCTAGAGGGAATTGAGCTTTTCACAGTGAGGCCATGACATATCCAGGCAGGAGGCAAATTACCTCCAGCAGAAGGTAGCAGTTCACCCAGTGAACTCAGATCGCTGCAGCCGGGAGCTGGCACTCGCCGTGCGGTGGCACTTCTGTGCACGGTCTTTTGTCCTGATGGGTTTTAAGAAAGTATTTTACATGTTCTTTGTTGCTCCATGTTAATCCTTGTTATTTTGGAATGGGAGCTGACCAGTTCCTTAGGTGGCTCGCTGCTGGGACTGCTGTAACCAGGCAGTCAAAGGGCACGTTGCAGTTCACGTCTAGCTGGTGACCGGAGCAATTAAATGGCTTGGAAGCTGCTTCCCTCTCAGTGCTAGATTTCCAGACTTGCTACATGTGTTTCCTTCTGTATGCCGCTGTTGTTCTGACTCAGAGGTGGCCCCAGAGACCAGTCAGGAACAAAGCTTTGGGAGACCATCAGGGGAAACTGGGCTCCAGCCAGCAGTACACTCTGCGGCTCTCTCAGAAAGCTAGTGATATAGCTGGATCTGTGCTTCTCATTGAGAAGCAGATCACTAAATCCACAGCCAAAACCATCTCCTTCTGAAAGGCTCTGCGAACTGTGTTCATTAAACTCCTTCATTCATCCTGTGACTCACCATTTCGTTCCTGTGAGTCATTCAATCAGCTAAAATCAGGACACAACAGTTGCCATTTCACATTAGACTATATGGTCATGTGATGAAGTCTAGTTCTGGTGGTAATCAGCACCTGATGCCTATGGAGAAGGTTTAAAATCACAGTCTTGGCCTGCACCAACCAATTTCACATTGTTTCTTTAAGTAGCTGAAGAACATCAAGAGACCATGAACAAATTACCTGCTTCCTGGGGACAATCTTTCTGAATACTGACAGAGGAACTTTATGTCAAGTGATCCAATATCTACTGAGAGGTCAGCTGGTGTGTGGTGGTCATATGCATCTGCAATGTGTTACCGTGAAGGTGAAGAGCAGTTTCTGTTTTATATCACCAGTGTTAATACCGTGGGTCACTGCAATTGAAGCTATGAAGCTCTCCTGGAATCCTGAAGTGTTTAGTTGGTGATTTTAGTGAATGGCCCTGTCTGGTTCTCTTCTGGAAAAAAAAAGGTAACACAGCTAGAGACCCACCCTCTCCATCATAACTCTAAAAACTACCAATTACCAGAAGTGTGATATTCAGCCCGGCCTTTAACTTAGAGGCCCTGCAGCTCTGCACCGATCCAGCTGCTCCTGAAGGAGGGAGGCATTTCAAATGGTGCAAGCTGCTGCAGCGAACTTGCCTTCCATTACTGAATGAATTTCTCAGTATCACATCAATAGACTCATCATCAGTTCTCCAGCTGCAAGGTCATTGGTCTCCTTTAAATAATGATTAGAAGGGGACACTTCTGACCTGTACAATGATTACCATTTGCATCACACAAGCGGTTATTCTCAGTCACTCGGTATCTGTAGGGACCATACAGGAGCACTGTGGGCCTTGATTTCCTGCCTGTGAAACGGCAGCTTCTTTTAAAACTGTTAGAGCAGGAGGCTGTGAGGCTGTGGGTCGTATGACCTAAAGCCATGACTGCACTTAAGTGACCAAAGAATTCTCCAATATCTCACAGAATGCAGAATGGTTTGTGTTGGAAGGGACTTTAAAGATCATCTAATTCCAACCCCCTGCCATGGGCAGGGACACCTTCCACTAGACCAGGCTGCTCTGAGCCCCGTCCAGCCTGGCCTTGTGCCTTGTACAGAAGCATCAGCTTCTTGTCTTTAAAAAATGCTGAAATTTCATATGCAAACACCCCAGGTCAGTGGGGGTCCAAAAACACACGATACGTGGTTTTCTCTTGCACACAGTTAATATTCAGACACCAGAAAACAATCACTCACCATCTTGATGGTTACCTGAATCGGCTGGAGACTTGCTTCGGCGCATGGGGCCTGGACTCTTTGCTGAGCTCTTCTGAGGGGTGGGAGATGACTTACTGCCCGTGGCAGCCGCAGGGCTCCCTTTCATCACCCGGCACTCTGCAGAAACAGACAGCAACCGTGGTCATGTCGCCACCTACTCTTGCTGCCTATGGACTCCAGGTAGGAAACACCCATGGGCAGCTTAGTGCTTTGTCTCCAAAGAGCTGCAGAAAACATTAGAAGCTCATATCCCAACATATTCTCCAGAGCAGAAAGGAGACTTTTAGAGGGGAAGGCAAAAAGACAAACAGGTTTGGTCTTCTAGAGATGGTGCTGAGACAGCATACAGCAGGATCAGGCTGGCTGCCCAGCGAGGCCCATCTCCGTACCCGTGTCATGCCAAGGATTTTTGACCCTTCCCCTTGCCTTGGTTCTCACCAACCAGTGAGCACAATAAAAATGGTCAACACTGACTGAGGGAAGAATCAGGCCCAAAACACCCAAAACGTTAATTTGCTGTAACCTTCCCTTGAGGACCTAGTAGTAGGAATGAGGAGTGCAATTTATGCCGGTGCAGAAAGCCAGCAAACAGCTCAGGGCAGGATGTAAAGGTCTTTAAGTGGCAGATGGGACATCTGCCCCAGGAAGCTTTCACCCAGCCTGAACCAAGCCCTTCTGTGGTTTCAACAAGCTGCAAATTTTCAGCTGCAGAAAGCAAAGAAAACAAAATGATTTTATAAAACACGTCCTTGGTCCTGGCCACTCATCCCCTTCCGAAAAGTTTGTATAAACAAGACTAGTAGATTTATGTACTTAAAGACAGAGCAGATGAGGACCCCAACTGTGTTTTCTTAAAAAATAAATAGGCCAGGAATAGTGGAAAATGTAAATGTGATCCACAGGTCCTGCCGAAGGGAACTGAAATGCTAACAAAGCTCTGTGTGTCCCAGGATTTCAGGCGCGCCAGATCTTCAAAACCAGGGTTTATTTACATTGAGAGCCAACAGAAAAAGCACTTTCCACCCCTCAAGTTATTAACTTAACCCAGTTAAGAAGGCAGCAATAAAAAGGGGATTTCCTTTTTGTCAAATGCTAGCTGGTCTCACCTCATCTCCTGCAACAGATTGTCCTCCCCGAGATGTGCAAAACTGGTCTTTTTTACAGATGAGACTTAGGTGTTCCACATATGGACAGTTTTTTATGGAAAAGTTCAACTCAGCATGCCCGGGCTGGGCTGACATCCCTTGACTGGATTCCCTGAGGACAATCAACTAAGGCAGCACAGAGCAGATAAATAATTGGTCAACCGAAAACAAATTGTCTGACCTAAATGTATGTTATTTGTTTATATATCAGTATATCTATGAAAATGTAATTGCCTTAATTTTTTCCCCAGGCTTTCCTCATTCTCAGACAGCCAAGAGTCAGTCTCTTCTTCTTCCAGATGGTTTGCGAGGGAGAGTGCGCTTGGGTCATGCAGTGTATGAATGAGGAGGGGATGCCCTGTGCTCCAGGGATGCTGAATGGCGAGAATTAAACCTGCAATGAGTTTATTCTCTCTTGTGCTAAATGGATTTTGGAAACTAAATCAGGGATAGAAGAAGTGGTGTGGTATTTTTTCAAAGGTACTTGACTGCTCACAGGTCATGCCACAGGAAGGCTTGTGGGGCTCCAGCACTGATATAGCCCCATTTTTTCATACATGAAGAGCAGTGGTGACTAGGGAGGAGGTGTGGAGGGTAGAGTATCCCTCCTTGATACTAAAGAATATAGTCTTTGATGAGACTGCGAAAGAGCCGCTAGGGAGAGTGTACAAATAACTGCTCCTGCCGTTAGCCAGCCAAGCCAAAACACGGGGGACAATCACCCACGGTCACTGCAAAAACTATTTTTCAAGGCTGTTACATAGAGCTGTTTAACAAGAACAGCACAACAAATGTGTCTCAGAGCAGGATTCGTTTGCCTGGATGCTATGGGAGATACTCTGGAGTACAGCCTCCCCGGAGCAGAGTGGGTCTGCGGGTGCCCCCGTGTGATATCTGTCCATCATATATCATGTGGGTGTCTCAGAAACCAAGCGGGTCTCAAAGGATTTCAGACATGTATGTTAAATCACCTGAATTACTCCCTAAAAAAATACACCTAAAGAGTAAAAATACTTTATATTGAGTCTTTTCAAGAGGTTACAAATTTATTTGCTTCTCAGGGGAGTAAATCTTTGCAAAGAAACTCAGCTCAGCAAGAAAGGCTGACTCTGAGGAATCCCTCCAGCTCAGCCCTTGGCAAGTGACAGGACACCGAAGGCAATCGCTGAGGATTCGCACATCTCAAAACAAGGTTCTAAAGGTGGAAACCTGAGTGTAAACATCAGAAGGGGTGTGACATTTCCATGAGCTGATGCTGAAACCAGTGGGTCCGAATGAGACAGAGCAACCTCATCTGGCAGGTGCTCAGCAGCAGGGATTACAGGGCGGAAGCTGTGGTGGGCAGTCAGGAGGAAAGAGATGACATAATCCCCTCTTATGCTATTTCTCATTTTGTTTCCTGATGTCCTGCCAGAGTGAACATAATAACCAGCAATCCAAGTGCATGTCATCCAAACCGGCAAGAAAAAGTACCCCATGACAGAGGAGATTTTAATAAGTGACATTCATCCACTAGATCTCAGGAGTCCCGGTTCTCCTTCCAGCCTCTGACTCATAACAAGGCAGGATGATGGGTGTATAACGGGAAAGCGCTGCTGGCTAATAGCTCCTCCTCTGCTTCTCGAGATGTGCAGGGCATCCCTGTGCCCCTGAAATACCACCAAGAGCTGCAGTTACTCGGTGCCTTCCCAACAGCTGGCTTGGCTTATTTTTGCTAGAGAGATTCAAGCTGGAGAAGTCAGTAGTAACCAGGAGTGTAGGCAGAGAGCTGGGCTTCCCATCAAGTTGTTCTGCTAGGATTGCGTCCAAACTGTTACAGCATGGAACTCCCTGTGGAGCCGCCTCAGCTGCTGAGTGTTAAAAACCATACGAAGCTCAGGTTACAGATCGCTTCCCCAGCCTGACACAGGCTTTATTATCTGCCTGCGAATTTCCAGCTGAACCTTGGGAGCTTTCTTTGAATTACCCAAGCCCATCAAATGGGTTCATCTGGAGTGCAGGGGTCAGAAGTACCAGCATCAAATAAAATCAGGCTTGAAAAGGAGTCATAAAAATACAGTGTTTGAAGTTTGATGTCCTGGTATACAGCAGAAGTCCTGTTTGGTCTTCGATGCTGAGCCAGTTTGTAGCCTATCAGACAGCACAGGGCTCCGGTTCCTTGTTACAGGATACCTGGGAAATGAGCCTGAGTGTTTGGAGACTCCATTTTCTCCTAGTTTAAATGGCCAAAGTTACATTAATTGACTCTTGCTGCACTCACTGGCACCAGCAGCTGGCCTGCATTGTTGGTGTATACAGCTGCCAGGTGGGTAGGTGGTAACTCCTGCAAGCAAGAGCTGTAAATGCTGTGAAATCAAAGATTTCATGGCTTAATTGATCATAGAGACTCACACTATTACACATCTGTGCTTGCAATGGTGTCCCAGTCCCCCTCCTAAAAAGGGAATCCTTGCCCTGCTTTTGGACAGGCACAATAAAGCAGTGGAGGGAGTGATTTTTCTTATCACTGAGCCTGTTCCCATTTTTTAATATTCTCATACAAGGACAAGAGTCCTGCTACTGTTTAGTCCTCAAAAAAATGTCCCTATCTGACTGCCACTGGGTGAAATGGGAACGATGTAGACTACCAGCTTTTGCAGTAAGTGTCAAATGGAGCAGGAGGCCGTCTTTTCTGACCTGGGCCACCTCAGCCACTATTTGCCTGATTATAGTATCTGCTGACTGTACAAGCATCACAAAAGGATGTTAAATTTCATGTCCTAGGTCATAAAAACCAGAACAAAAGCATGCGGCATTATTATCTGATACAAGCGACTGAAGGGAAATCAAATCACAACGCAGACTGCAGAGCAGCGTTTGATGTTACCGCTTTCATCCAGCGAAAAGTCATCCTGTGCATAGCGGAATTTTTCTGGACCACAGGCGATAAACACATCATCATCCCCAAAGAAATCGTGGAGACAGGTCACCTACAGAGAGAGCAAAGTCATTCATTTTATTTTTAATTGGCAGCATTCTGATGTGGCTTAGTTTTAATTTAAAGAGGAGGGCGCTGTCTCCCGCTGTTCCCTCTGTCCCACGCTAACTCGGTCCTGCTTCCGTAAGCCTGGTGCACTACACACAACTTCTCTGGGCACATCAAGCTTACAAGTGCAATTAAAAAAACAGGAAAAAAGTATCCCAACTACCTTGCAGATTCTATGAGGTGTGGCATTTCCAATCCGTCCAAGAGTGACAGAATACATTTGTCGCCCTAACGAATGACAGCAGCTAACGAATGATTCCTGAGCTACTTCCACCTGGAGCTCCAGACCCGTGCCTTGCCTTGCAGCATCAACGGGAAGCAAAGCATAAGACATGGGAGCTCTGGATCCACTAATTTCGTCAGAGACATCTTCAGAAAATGCCTCGAGAACCCATATGAAGTGGAAAGTCACACTGATATTTTGAAGAGGAGAAAAATACTACTGAGAAAATGTTGGAAGGCCCAACTTCAAAGCCTCTGGGTAGCTATTCAAGAGGCAAGTGTTTAGCAGCACCCACTTCCAAAGGCTAGAGGGACAACAAAGTACCTCTGTCCGACTGACTGTCTAGAACTTCAGCCTGAGCTCCTGGCAGCCCAGCCATAGACAGACCAAGAACTGTGTCAGGAGGAGAAAAACTGCTCATCCGCCAGCACACCGGAGTGGAACATCTCCAGCATCAACCAGCCTGGTGCAAGCCACCAGCCATGCACCTGAGCACCCGGGTGAGGCCAGGGTAAACGTGGGGTTTTTTAAGTTCCATTTTCTCAGGACACCACTCAAAGCGACCGTGAGATTGGCACTGACATTTATACTGAAGGTGTCAGGCCGACAGCTGATGCCCACGCGGTGTTTTGGCCTGTCTGGGGTCTGTACAGGGGGTAGATGCATTGCAAGGGGCTGGAGAGAGCGCTGGAGATAACCGTGGGGAAACTCACTGTAGACGGAGCTCAATTTCCATATCTGCTGATCTCTTTGAGCTGGACTGTGAAAAGTTAATTTCAAGCTCTAATAAATCAACTCTAAAGAAGGCTTTTGGCTATCTTAATAAGGCTCAGCATTTCACACTGGTTAATATAACGTATAATTATAGCGCTGCCCAAGAGTGCCAGCTCTGGCTATGATGCCAGGCGTTAGTGAACAGCTTGCTTTTCACATCAGCAGGACTTTCAAAAGGGAGCAAGCTGAAATCTGCCATGGCTTTCACCAAAGGTAGAGCTTTCTTTGCAAAATTCAGTGAATTCCCGTTTCTGTTTGCCTAAAATTAGGTTGAAAATAGTTAACACGTGACCTACAGCGACTGCTCCCACAGGGAAGATGACATTTCAAACTAGCACTTGGTATTACAGTCCCCCCCTGAGGATGGTGGCACCGGTTCATCTGCAAATAACTGGGTTTGGCTCAATACACACGTTTTCATTTGAATTTGAATGCGAAGCACTATACTTATGCCATGGAAAAGTCTCCTGGGTTGCTTAGCTCACCCTTCGGTACAGAAACCACTGCAGTAGTGCTGGGGGGATGAGTACTGAAGGCTGGTAAAGAAATGACATCATCTACTTGTTGAGCTCCTAACATTCAGGAAGCAGTAACCTCTGTATTTGCTCTTTTGTTCCCTTTTGTTTCCTGCTGTATCTTCCACTGTTGAGAACTCCCCACAACGTGGTAGAAAACCAGCCAAAACCCAACCCCTCCCTCGTTAAATAGTGCAAAACTTTGCAAAGGTCAGAAAGTAGCGGGAGTTGCGTGTTACACAGTTTTAGCCATGTTGCTTATGTTCAGCACGTGTGGGGTGGATTCCATTTGCCTTTTGTTTATTAAACTTAATTCCATGATCATTGCTGTGTGTCCCTGAAACACGCCCCATATGTATTGCTGTCTGCATAAAGTCGCTGGAGTAAACTTTCTTCGGGAAAACACGCGACTTAAGTGCCGGGTTTTCCAGCAGCAGAGCCAGCTTTCCTAAGAGGTGCACAGAAAAAGTAAAGTGCCAGGAGAAAGCCCTAGGTGTGCTCATCCCTGAAGGACGTGAAGCTGAGGAGAAGCCAAGCCGGGAGGCAGGACCACGGGCTGGGATAGCTGGTTTGAGACCGCATTAGCCAGTGTGGAACATTCCAGGGTAGTTCTTGACAAG
This sequence comes from Buceros rhinoceros silvestris, assembly GCF_000710305.1. Classification (NCBI taxonomy): domain Eukaryota; kingdom Metazoa; phylum Chordata; class Aves; order Bucerotiformes; family Bucerotidae; genus Buceros; species Buceros rhinoceros. The sequence goes on along the minus strand of NW_010402822.1, from coordinate 47,051 downwards.
TAAGGCCATTAATTGTTCTAGGGGCTTTTAGTGACTCCTGAATAACCTTCTAAGTCTTCTTATCTCCATTCTTCAAAGGGTTTTTCCTCATGTTTTATCAGTTAAAAAAAAAAGAATAAAATAAAAAATTGTACAAGTCTCCCCCCAGGCATTCTGGACTGGTTTGAAAGTCTAAGTTCTGCTTTAGCTTACTCTAATCTACTCTTCCAATTATATCCAATAATTAGTCTGGAACACCATGAAAATCCTGAAAGCAAGTTCATGTCAACAAAAATGTACCCCAGCTGATAACCTGAAAATCACTGGGTTTAAATGCTGCATTTTGCTCTTTGCTATAAATTTACTAAAGCACAAGACAAAAGCCGGTAGCAGCTGCTAGACCAAGGACCTGTGCTGCTGCCTGGAAACGGCAGTTTTGTTGGTGACTGTTGCCACACACCCTCAGCAATGACACTGGAAACCATCAAGTTAGTAAGATTTTGTCTTTTTCCCTGTTTAAGTCTACAGGCTTTTTTATTTATCACAAAACCTGAACTGTGTCGACAATCACAGCAGACAGGATAAATAGCACTGATTTCCAAGACACATGAGCGTTCCTTTGTTTGAAGGAGGATAATATTGAATTTGAAATTCAGGATTAAAAAGACAATATTGACTTTAAAAAGGATCATACCGCATGAAATGTTTTCTCGCCAATTCCTGTAGCTGAAGCAATTTGAATGAAGCAAGTTAAATCTTCACGTTCCAGTCGATGAGGCACAAATTTATTTCTTACAAGGTACATATGTCTAATAGATATGATGGTAACATTTTTGTGTGCGAGTCAAGATTTGATTTTTTAAAAACATTATATTATGAAAGAAATAGAGGTTGGTAGAGATTTACAGAGATTTTAGGGAGCACAAAACTGTCTGCAGTTCCTGAGGTGTCCATCAAGCGTGGTTTTTTTTCCTGTGATGTGTGATTTCTGTACTGCTACAGATGTTGTGAGTTCACCTGGAAAAGCAGCAGTAAGTACGCGGGATAGGTACCTGCACAGGCGTGAGTAATTGGCTATTTCCTCCAGGAGGCAGCAGCAGCATTTAAGAACTACAATTCATTGCTACATAAAATAATTAAAAAGAATTAGAGATCAAAAGCCTGAAGACTTAAGCCTGGGTCTGAATCACCACCAGAGGAGAACCTCCTGTGCTTCCAAAGGCTGTTAGGATTCACCAGCCCCTTTTGTTCCTTTGTAACCTGCACCGTGAGAGTCTGCTGTGTCTGCGTGGCTAATGGGTGCCCTCACCGTCCCTCTCTACAACTACACGTATGATCATTGTCACAGCACTAACATAGGCTCCACATTTTGGTTGCTTTTGCTGCTGGATCGAGGTCTGCAGCTCCTGTGGCTGCCACTTGGGTAGGAAACCTCCGGTAGCCTGGCTTGGCCATCACTCTGAGCGTGTCTCTGAAGAGGAACACGTCACCAGGAGCGGTAATGGAACTGCCTTCCTCACCTTTCGTGGAAATTAAGGGTCCTATTTTTAGCTGATGGAGCCAAGTGAGGCTGGACAATAAGCGGAGACTGTAGCTAGGGATGATTCAGGACAGTGATTTCTGCATGCAGTCCTGCCTCCACACTTCCCATCTCTTCCTTGTGTCATGGAATGAAGCAAGACCTCTGCCTATGTGGCCAGCAAAGGAGATATGGAATAACACTGCCACACGTTTGACCTGGGGACTGAACCTTGGGGACTGTCACCTTTAACCAACTGCTTGACTCTGGGCAGCTCTGAGGATATGTGAGGGCAGCACGAGGCTTCTTCCTCTGCTCCCCTATCCCTTAGTCGTAACACTGTTGTTAACCGTTCTCGCTATAATATCCCTCTTTAAGAATTCTGACAGCAGGACAGAAAGCAATACCAGGACTCGGGTAGCTTCAAAGTGCTCCCCAAACTTCTGCAGATCTAATGGTTATGATCAAAGAAAAGAGCTGTCCGTTTGCTCTCTTCAGTTCATGTACTGCTTCAGCCTGTAGGCTTCCAGAGTTCACAACAGGGGGAAAATGGTCCTCAGAAACAGTGTCCTTTAAGGCCAAAAAGACCTCAGAAGGCAATTTCCATGCCATACACACGTACAGCTGTCAAGGGCAGGACTGAATTAAGACTTGCTCTTATTTTCTAAGTTGCTTTGATAAATGCTATAGAATTGAACACATCCGACCATCTGTTAGCTAAAGAGATTTAATGTGTTTTAGATGCCTGCTCATGTCCTTTCTCTTTCTGCACTAGATGCTAGGTGGAGCTCAGGAAGTCAGACCAGCAGCTCGACAGGCACTGAGAGTGAACTGAGCTGAGAATGTAACTCAAACCTGCTTAAGCTTGGCTTTAACTCAAACCAGAAATGCGATGGGCTGATTTACACTCTGACCCCTGTACCCCAAGTCAAACTGGCAGAGGGATGCTGATTTCAGGTCTAAGACACCAAAGTCCTAAATCAGAACGGCAACTCTGCCTTCCAATTCCTGAGGTGGCTATTTGGAATCCACAAAACACCGTCAGAAACCAAACACATATGGACTTGTCTGCAGGAAGGCTCAGCAAGGTCCCATGCCAGCGTGAGTATCAGGAGTTAACAAACATGTGGAGTAGGCTTTACATGAATTGGTTTCTCTTTTCTGACAAGCTCTTCACCATATGTCCAGAAAGAAACAGATTTCAGAAGACTTAAGGGGTTAAGGGGATGGAGATTAAAGATGTTGATATTGGAATGCACAGCACTTAATGCTTTTTTTTTTTTTTTTTTACAGTCTGAAGACTGCAAGCCCAAAGCAGACACTGAATTGATTTACATTTTATTAGATTCTGGTTTCCTGCATTTAAAAAGAAAAGATGTTTGGATCCAATTATTACTTTAAAGTATACACACACCCACTCAATAGATTCTGCATTTGCATTCGCAGAAAGAGAATGACTTATCTGCTTTCAAGAACAAATACCACTTAAAATGGAGATGCAATAGCAAGATGAGCAGAAAAAGCCCAGAGCTGACATTCAAAAGTGGATCAGGAGCACTCGTGCCACCAAACAGCTACGTGGAAACCTGGGGAGACCAGGGTCATGCTGTCCCCTCGCTACTGTGATGGGAGCCATCAGGAAGGGAAAGAAAAACCTCTTGCCAGCCAGGTTGCAGGGCCCTTAATTTGACCTCTCAACAGAAACACGCAGTGAGGTTTCCATTCTTTGAAACATTATTCAGAGATCTCCACTTTTTCTTGTATTCATGGAGAGCCACGGCTTATTTTCAAGCCTGGATAGTTTAATTGAAACAATCAAATTCTGCTCTTCCATAAGGATTTTTTCTTCCTTTCTCACCTTTGGAAAAGAAAATTCTGGCCAGGTCAGCATGATCCAGTGTTTTCTTACACCTTTTTATTGATGAAAAATGCAAACCCTCTTAATTAGCCTGTTTAACTACAGTACGTGTGTCCGCTTGGACTATTTTGTTATAATGTGACTAAACCAGATCGGGGACACCAGCTTCTGACCAACATGCATTATTTCTGTAATAAACATTTGTGATGCTTATTGAAGTGGAATAAGAAATATTCACGCGTGTATGTGCACAGCAGCTTGGAAGACTTCATGCATGAAGAAACGCTGCTCTCCAAAGGGCTGCAGCACAAGGTGCCTGTTTATCTAAGTATTGGAAATGGGTAAACTGGAAATAGAGTAGAATAAAAAGCAGAGGGGAGGAAGGTCAATAGCCAAGCTACCCAGTAGGAATGTTAACGCTGAATTTAATCTAGCTGGTGAATTAGCAGTGCTTCCAAACTGTGTGAAATCCAATTAGCCTCTGGAAGAAAGGTTAGTTTGTTATCCCTGTTCCCTATACACATGGAGGGGACTACGAAACAGATATTCAGGCTGGTGATTCTTTTTGCCTAGAAGAAAGGCTTGCTCTTGCATTCATCAAGGGATTAGGCTGAGGAGAAATGTGCTGTGCAGTTTAGGGGCAGAAGGAGCGCAGCCATCAACACCAGCGTCAGAAAGATTACCCTTTCTCCAGTCAGGAAACCGTAAACCCAGAAATTCTAGGTGATGGAGTATGAAGGGAAAGATTTCCAGCGTGAGTTGCCTCAAAACAGGTAATATTTAAGAGAACTGACAAACCATTCTTCCTCATCGTCCCCCCTCATCACTCTGGAGAGGAAACAGATCTGGACCACAAAAGAGTGTCAGAGACTTTGGAAGCAGCGTGACTATATGGAGGCTGCTTCCCTTTAAGAAATGTAGTTATTCATCGTTGTCGTAAGTCCTGCTGTCACCAGTAACTTCCTCCCAAACTCAGCGCTCGGGAAAAATCAGCATCAGCCTTGCCGTTATTATCAGGGCATCAGGAGAGCTCGCGGACACTTCTGTTCGAGTCAGGCCTCCGCGCCAGCGTGGAAGGCAGCATGCTTCGAACGGGCCGTGTCTTCCCTAGCACAGCAGCACACTAACGCACGTCACTACGGATAACCTCGTCTTCCGCGGCGTCTGTGGTAGACAGCGTATGTTAATTAGGATCATGGCGATGGATTAGCACAATTTTTCCTGGAGAAGATGCACTCTAACGCCGTGGTAATTAAAAACCTTTTCTGACCAGACAAGACTGTTCTGTCAGTTCAGCTTATGCACATATTTGCTTCTCAGCCCGCCCCGGTTTTATTCAGGGTCTAGGTCTCCAGCTACACATCTTTAAACATCTCTACTATTTTTATCATATCTAAAGATACTTCTTCTATTAATGAATTCTCGGATGTGTCACTGGGCTCATATTTCGTACAGGACCCCTCTGTTTTCTTCAACATCTGTTCATCAAAGGAGATGCTGAAAAGCCAACACTTCTGCTTCACGCTGTCAACTTCAATGGAAAAAAAGACCCAATTACGAAGTCTTTAACCTTCAAGTCATCCTTAACACACGTCTCCAAACCTGGCAATGAACAAACCATCCTGTCCTCCAACAGCAGAACTTCACTTGCAGCCCATGGATCCAAGTCAGCCTGAGTCTTGAAGAAGATGAGAAGATGCAACTGGTTCTGTAGCTAATTAACACTGGCTTTGCATTTCACACTCCTCATGGCATCAAAGCTGGTGCTCAATTGCTAAAATATTCTGTAAAGGCTCCTAAAGGCATTTTGATTAGTTAAATTTCAATATTTGCAAGGATCTTTATTACACTGTTAATTCTGGAGATTAATGGGAATTAAAAATGGTGTCCTTTAAAAATTAAATTGTAACAGATGCTACATTAAATCTAAAGGAAAACAGCAATTGCCATCAAGCTGTTCTTTCAGGGAGTTAAAATTTCTTCCTTAATTATAATTCTGAACATGTTCTTTGTGTTTTGGGAGATTTCCTGAATTTCCAGCAAACGCACATGCCCTCCCCCTCGCAACAATTTTGTTTTCACCCTAATTTCTGTTAATCTTTGAATAAAGCTATTAATTTTTTTGTAATTAACGAGTCTTTTCGATTCAGCTGACAGCTAACAGAGGAATGGAAAATTCAGCATTATGTCCTGAGCTAAACCATATTAGGATAGAAATTAACAATGCTAAGCAGGCTGGGAGATAAAAATACTTTGTACAGGAGAACACGCAGCGAGGCTGCTGAAACGAATGGCCCAAAGCCTCCCCCATGAAATGAAAATTTTCCTTTTATTCCTCCCTTTTTTAAAAAAATTTGAAATGGACCAATGACAAGTTGGAGCTCGGTAGGCAGTAATGTTAAAGGAATAATTGATGCAGGGATACTGAAAGAGATGGTGTGTGAACCGGCAGGCTGCGTAATTGGCTGGAGTGACTTCAAGCATTTCTGCAGTGAAAAATAGTCCTGTTTTATAATCCTAGCACGTCTCCTTGCTGCTGTGCAGCAAGCAAATTTCATTTGGAGATGATCCCAGGATGCAGTTGATTTACTAGGGAGATTCTGAAAGGTTGAAGCCTTCTTGCTCCAACTAAATAGCACCTGGGAGAGGTATTATGGGGCCCACACTAATTTGGGGAGTATCATTCAAATTACATCATTGTAATAAATGTGTGTCATGTCAGGGTGAATCTTTGCCATTGAGCAGTGGCAAAGAGCACTAAAAATATTCCTTTTTAATATTTTACCTTTTATTACCTTTCTTTTTGAAATACAAAGTATTATGTGATGGAAGAAGAGGGAACAGAAAGGAGAGTTTAAAAATCATGATGCAGTTCATTTCTGCTCCTATGAAACATGCAAGAACCATTCTATTTGGATGGCGTTTCTCATAAAATGAGTTGTAGACAACTGATGCAATTAGAAACTAATTGCCGTGAGATTTCCCCAAGAGATATATGACAAAAGAAACGGGAGATGGCCAGAGATGTACAAGCAGAACTGTATCTGTTTCCTTCCCAATCTTGAGAAAGCAGCAAATGGCACTTCTCCAGGTGCAGAGGTGACTCTGTGAGCTCACAGACCAGCCCGCTGCAGACAGCTGTTCACATTTACATTCCCTTTGTCCACCCTCTCTGGGATAACTGAGTACGCTTTACCATTTGACCCTCAGAAATAACACATCTGGATTTTTTCCTCCTTTCTCTTGCTGTGTGAATTCACCAGCTCTTCATCTGTCCTTCGCTCTCCATCTCTTCCCCAGCCCTCACCCCTCCACACTGACTATGTCATTTCTGTGATAAACGGATCCTTTCCACTGGTGTGAAGAACACGAGCCTGGTGTCCGCCCGCATGCGGCTTCTCTCTGCTGCCGCCGCCCCTCACAGGAGCTGGACCGAGCTGTTCATTCTCACCAGCGCTCTGGTGTGAAGCAATAATGAGCACAGACAGCACCCTGCACTAGTCTTCACTTCTCCAGGGGGGTTATTGTAGATTCTTTCCTCCCTCAACCCTTCCTG
>NW_010402822.1:12417-40056 GCF_000710305.1 Buceros rhinoceros silvestris | reverse complement strand
CTGCTGATCCCCACCTCTGCAGAAAAGAACGTATTTCATGTACCTTGCAGATTTTGAGTCAGCTTCTGATCTCGCTTATGCGCCCAATAGCCCTGTGTCAAAGCACCAGTTCTGAGTCCTCAGTGTGACCGGGGAGATCAGAAACTTTGCAACTACAGTTAACCCAAGAAGAGGATCAATAACCCTTTGTTAGGTTTGGCAGAGCTGATACCTGACTATCACTGAAAAGATGCAGATGGTTTGTTTGTTTGTTTTGTTGGGGCGGATTTTCTTAGATTTTGCTGTAGATGCCAAGACAGAAGCGGGATTGTGTCTGTTTGTGGTGGAAATGCTGCTCATACGTAAATTCGTATGTAGACACTGCAGAACGACTGAACATACAGTTTTGAAAAGAAATGTAAACAAAAGGGACACATCTGCATTGGCACACAAGCCCCTTGGTACAAATCTACTGCAGTCACAAGAATTGTACAAAGCATCAATCTGACTCGACTCCCTGATTATACTGACAGCACTTCTAAAACTTTGTATTTTTATTTTTCTCCCTGAAACATTTTATAGCTTGCGTTTGCTCCCTTCGCCTTTCATCTCAGATCACTTTTGACAGGTAATCCAGCACTATCAGCCTCTCCTGTGGAGACCTCCTCTATACCCAGTGGTCTTTGCTCCAGCACTCTGACAGACACCCAGTGCAGGCAGCGCGGGCTGAGCTGTTTTAAGAAACACTAAATGTCTCCAATTCCAGTTGGGTTCACTAAGAACTACAGAAACACCAACCTCTGGAGCAGGGGACAGTAGGAGTCAGTGGAGAGAGGTATTTGTAACAAGGCCAGTAATTGTCACAAGGCCAGGGCTATATTTTCACTAGTGCCTCTGAAGAAATACTGTGCAGTCCAGAATATATATTTCCACAGGGATTGTGGTGCCCGAGTTCACTAAAATATCACTGGACTAAACCAACTGCCCTTTTTTTTCCCCTATTTTTTCCTCCATCCTAAGAGGCAGTAAAGCATCTGCCACCAAATAAGGCAGCACATGAACATCCTTCAAAAAAAGTTTACAAATCACCCCCTGACAATTAACCTGCTGGTGCAGTCAGTGCTTGGAACATCCAATCTACCATGATATTTCCACCTAGAACGGTTGAACTAGCGGTTTGCTTTTGCTGTGCTGTCTTGAACTCAACCGTGTCCCAGTAATTTTAAACATTTCACACTGTTTTTCCTCTGCAGTCCAGGCTCAGGAGCCACCCGTTAACTGGGAGAGCAGCGGGCGGCTCTCCAGAGCAAAGCTTCCTGGTAGTTGTACCCAAACCGAACTCTTCTGGTTACTACTGGTTCGGTGAGATGCTATTTTACATCCAGACTGCCTTCACTGTGAACAAACCCCGACTGGGACAGTATATAATTATGTGAGGACTTGCAGGTAAGCATTATATCACAATAAGACATTGACTCGTAAGGAAAATTGAATTTTTATGGCATGCTGGCTATTAGATATGAAATGTAGACCCTGGGGGTGCTTATTCAGTCCTTTGCACCTCCTCTAATACCGAGGAGGGATGTCCCATCCACTGTAACACCAGATTTTGGTCTTTGAACTTGCCCTGGTTGGTGCAACACCTCGTGAGACACTCAGGCAGGTTTGAGCCCTGGCCAAGCTATCAGGCCTTGCTAACTGCTCCAACAACTGCGTGTGGTGCCGAATTCAGACACTGTGATGTGTGTACTTTTAAAAGAGTAAGACAACGAGATACGAAGAGCAGTGCTATTACATATCGTGGTGCCTGGGGTATAGCAGTAAGCCATGTGATAAAATAACACCATTCGATATAGAATTTCCTCATACCGGATTTAATTCTGCATGTGCTGCTGAGAACCTGGCCCTTTTTTCAGCAGGTAGCATGACACCAGCACACAAGGAAAGGCACCCTATTTACACTGAACATGTATTCATGTTGGTGTCACTTCCCACTCATGGTTATAGCCACTAATAAGATGACGATTGCTCTCTTGTTTGTGTGTCCAGCCCAGCCTGCTGTTTGGGGGTTAATGAATGATAGCAAGTGTAAGCATGGAAATAAAATTAGCAATGCCCAGAGCAACCCACTTTATCAGCCTCACCCATTTATAGGATTAGCAATGGATTCAGTGCAAATCTCTGCCACGGGTATTAGGAGCAAGATTTATGCCAATTAGCAGTAACATGCAGATTATTTGGGAAGAGCACAGACAACAGTTAAAAGCTCCTTCTACTTTTAAACTCTGTTGTTGGGACATCCATGTCAAGCATTCACGTCCACTTATAAGACTATTTTTACTCGTCTCGCAAGTGCTATTTAATTTCTTACATGCATTCATGGCATTGTTTCCTGAGGCAGTGAAGAAGACTAAGTCATTCCTTTTCTAAGCTACGTCTTGCAATAGCTACTCTCGACCCCTTTGGATTCAGGACAGGTCGCTCTCAGCAGAATCCACCATGTATTACATTTGTCACTCCTCTACAGCAGATGGGATCACACACATGTGATCAGACTCTGATCACACAGTGGGGAAATTCCCTACTGGCTTCAGTGTGCGTTGGGTGAGGCCCTAAATTCCCACAGCAGTCAAGAGTCCTGATTGCTCCTGAAGGAAGGAATTACAGTCGTCTATTGGTAGACACCACTTGACCAGTGGAAGACTTGGGCCTGCCTCCACCAGAGGAACACTGCTAACACATAGGGCTCAGGCTTCTGCAACAAGTACTTGTCCTTTGGGCATCAGGACAGCAAAGTCCTTGTATAAATTTCATTGATAATCCGATTAGAAAATGACAGCTGTATGGAAGGCAGACTTTTCCTATATACTCTCAAGCCTACAAGGCAGGGACAAGGCTGAAGCCACCGTAGACTAAAATGCCCCTTAGAAAACCAAGTTTGATCCATTTTGAGGAATGGGGACACCTTTTACTTTGCTTCTCTATAACCAAATTCTAATAAATTCCCGAACTTCCAAGACAGTCTCCTCTCATCTCTGCACAGTGGCTTATTTGGAGCCATGGGGGATGCACGAGCAGGTACAACTTGCAGGAGCAAGGCCGGTGAGTTGGGTCTGACTCCACGGATGCGCTAACAGACATCCTTTGCCTTTGCTCTAAACCAGTTGATAATCTCTTTGCCAGTTTATCCTGAAGAAAAGCTGGTTGATAGAACTAGTTATTTACAACTGTGACAATTACATTGAAGCAATTTGTGTGTGGACATAATTATGTTCCTAATGAAGATTAACTTAAATTAAATGCTTTTAATTACAATTTACACAGCCTTTGGCTATTGTGCAGACAGTATTCTGACATTTATGCCTCACCAGAAATGAGATTCAGACTTCGCTGTGTCAAAGCTGACCGTAATTATTTGCTGGATATTTGCTGTCAGATGCTGCTGACATTGCAAAAGGTTTCATGATGTAAAGCACAGTGTGGAAGGATTAGAGATTGAAGCTTTGTCAGTCATTTTCAGGAGCCATTTGATTAAACTCCTCTGATAACACCCCGTCTGCCTTCATGACTGCAAGTACTTCGACCCTTCTGCTCCAACCTTCTCCAAAATCAGAGAGAATGCTGATTTTTATTTCAGCGGGAGCATGTGGAGGTCTGCATATCTTTACAGTTCACTGAAGTCCCTTCTGCTCTCTGGTAAATCAGGAGAAAAAACAACCATGGAAGCCCAGCTTACATATTACATCCAAATTTGAAAAATTAATTCCAAAGGATCCTTAGGGGCAGCATCTTCATTATTCAGAAAATCTTGGCATGTAAACTCCACCTACCAGCATTCAAAAGGAATGAGTGATCAAAGCCAGATTACAAATTCATTAGTGATTAATCTGTCTGGAAAACCCTCCCTGATGCTTTGCAGGAATATGATAGTAATATGATTAATAGTAATAGTTACGATAGGATTATAGCCAAACCCATAAACAGCTACTAAGAAACATGACCACAGGAGGCCTGGAGTTCCATTCCCAACGAGGTCTGGTTTGGTGAGATGTATCCAGAGCTCCGAGTCCGCTGAATTGCTGTGGCCAGTGTGCTAGCCACTTTGCAAGCCTTATCATCGTGCTGGGGTTGGTAATAAGAGACCTTATCACTGCTTTGCACTCCCAGACCTGCAGTGTCTTGCAGGATTGTAAGTTATTGCCTGTTACGCCCTGTGCAACTCTAACACCTTTGGTAAAACTGAAGATGATGTAAATTAGGGTAGAACTGGGCCCAGGGCTTCTCCTTTTGGGGTCTGCCTCATCCTTTCTATGGCATTCTCTCCATGAACTCTCTCTTCTCCTCCCTTCTTGCTGTAAGAGACTGTCTTAGAAAAGTCACTGCGGATGCAAACAACTTCTCTCACCTCCAGGCTGGATATCCCTGTGCCTTGAAGCCCGCATCAGCATTTTGCCCTTGCCAGGAGCAGCTCCCTAATGCCCTTCTTTTGAAGGGGAAGTCAAAGGGCAATAAATTCCCCTTTAAAACAGTCTCAGCCTTAGAGAAGGAGTGTTCTGTGCAGGATGACACAGTGTGCAAACTCTCCAACATCTGCACTCGGCTAACATGCAATGGGATTTCTCTGGAAGCCAAAGTTACAGCCTGCTGCGTTTGTTTCGGCTGAGAACCAAGCTCATCCCACTTAGTACATTCCAATACATATTTCATCATGTTAATGCATATTTTATTGCACTTTTGTACCAATTCCTCTAGCATTTTGCTGTTGCAATGGTGCCTAATAACCCATGACTGCACGTAGCCCTGTGTGCGTGTTTGTGATTCCGTCCTGTCCCGAGGCGGATCTTTCTGACTGGCTCCTCTTTGTGCTCTGTACTGCTTCCAGTTTAGTTCTCTCTTCTTGGGTTTCTCAGCCCATGTGTTCTCCGTTAGAACAAGAGTGATTCTATCCCTCGTCTTCCCAGCTCCACTCAAGCCATTCCTACAAACTCACACCGTTCAGCCTTTCTAACTACACCATCTATGGCCCCTCTACCCATACAAACCAGGTCTCACCCACAGTCCTCCTGGTTGGAATCAGTTTTATTCCTAGAAATGCAGATTATGATTTGGTAAAATATTAAGAAAAATGCATATTGGCACAAAAGATAAACCAATGCTCACCATCAACCGCTTTCAGAGCTGCTGTTTCTGACATAAGAGACCGGCTCATGGGTGGCTGCTGCCAGCAGTGCACTGTAGCCTGAAAAATCAGGCAATGGAAACCACGAACATTTGTGAAGTACATTATTTCCAATGTGTTACTTGACCTGCTGAAGAAGCCCCGTAGCTTTTGAGAGCTCTGCAAGAAGAATATGTAGGATAGTCTGATGATTCAGCTGTCTCATTCCACAGTCCAAGCTAATCCTCTAAAGAGCTATCTGAAAACACGTGAACGTGCATGTCTGCAGAGCTGCCCATGTGTACGGACCTTTATATACATATGCACATGCACACAAAGATAATTTCACAGCTTGAGAGAACATACAGTGTTTTACAGTATTACAGAGGAAATGATGAAATGGTTTCACTACCAGATCTTCAAGGACAAGAGGTTAAAGCAGCTATTTAAGTTGCTATGCTGTCAAATCTGGTCCTATGAGGAAGAGCTTCACTGTCTACAGAAATCACTGGTGGCTTTAATGACTCATGTCAGGATTTAAAGCATTTGAAAAAAGCTCCATGAATGTATCAAAATCATTAAAAGTGGTATACTTGCAGAGCTTCAGTTTTAAAAATCAAATTCCATTTATCTTTCTGCTCTCAAATTTAACACATGAATGTTAGCCTGTTTCCCTTAGAGAAATCTAATATACTAATTTCATATGTATTTATTTTTAGCAGTACAAAATGCATCCTCTTCCCAACACACTTCAGGGCATTTTACTCAAACTAATTAAAAAATCCACACACATACACACACACACATGTATCTCTGCTTCTGCGTAAGGGGGAAAGTTACCATCTTTGTGGTCACCCAACCATGCCCAAGGAAACACAGGAGAGAATGACATTTCTTCACTGTTAAGTGATTCTGGTGTGAGTGGGCCGCTGGGGAGGCCGCTTCCGGCTGTGAGGGCCCTCGATGTAAAGTCACCACTGAGGTATTAGATCTAGGGAGCGTTCAGGGCACCTGGCTGATCCTCACTGGTGCCTCAGTGCTCCAGGTGGAAGGAGCCCTCTTAGGAACACCCCCCTCAAACTATCTGCAGTTTTGCGAATCCAAGTCAATACCTCGAATTCGCACTCCAAATGCAGGGAAGGCTCCCTGAGCAAAACATGAGACAACAAAGACCAAATTCACAGGTTACAAAGGGGTGGATTAGCCTAGAGACCCAGGTCACCAGAAGCAGATGGCCACAGAAGTCCCTTGGGACTTCATATCACAGACACGGAACCTCTTGGTTCAGTCAGGAACAAAGCCTGTCCCGCTGTGACAAGTGCACAGTGAGAACAGGTCGAGACCCCTTCTGTGACCCTACTACAGGCCAGAATCATGTCTGGAGGGGCTTCAGCCAATGTGCTCTCTCCCCTGCAAAGTACAGATACTAAACTGACTGAATTTCGCTAAAATAAAGCGGTTCACTCTCTCACGGAAGGTAACATAACCCAGCTTGTTCCTCACCATCCACTGCTACCTCCTCATCTACACAGCACTGAGGAGGACTGGCACAAAGTTCCAGAGATCATGAAAGTGCAAGGATGACGACACCGAGCGGTGGTATCCTCTAACCACCCTTTGTGGGTGAGCAGGTGAGAACCAGCCTGGGGCAGGCGGAGTGCAGACATCCACCCGTTCCCAGACTTGACCAGGAGGGACAGGGTATTCCCTGTGCATCCAGGCCCTCCTGGGAACAGGCAAGACCGTTTATCTAATCAGCAAAAAGGTTTGAAAAGCATCTTCCAGTACTCTTCTGCAATAAATAGTAAGCTTCGATGCTTGCAAAGGTGCTAAAAAACACTACTGACTAATTCCCTTCTCCTTTCTCTGTTTTTTTCAAATTACAATCCTGCGACAGACTAACGATGCAGGAAGAGGCTCTCTTGTCTAGCCATGCTTGGGGCAAGTAATGACCCCAAGCCTTAGGTCACCAGCCTGTTCTCTTCTTTCCTCCATGCATCCCTCTTTCCCACAAGGATTTCTTTGTTCATTTTGGGGATGTAAAAAAAATTAAGTTATTTCAGCTGTTCACACCTACAGGCCTGTTTCCACCTCGCAGTTCTCCAGGGATAACTGGAGGTTAATTGTTCTCTCCCCAGTGTCCTTACTTTCATAAATGAAGTTTCACTACACGCTCTGTCCAGGAAGGGCAACTTTGAACAGGTATGGCATGCGCATTGTGCAGTTAAGCACAGTGTAGTTGGGAGTTCAGTTTAATTGATGAGGAAGAATAGAAATAAACCTTCCAAGGACCGTGGGGAAGGAGGCTACATTAGCTGGGGAAGGGAGAAGGGTGTGGGAAAGGATCGCTCAAGTGGGAAGGGATGGAGGGGGAAGGCTGAAGTCACCTCTTGGCTGTCATTCCTGGTGGGTGACCTTGCCAAGCCAAGCTGACGGAGGGTGTAAGGCAAAGACAGGTCAGTGAGGGAAGGACGCTTTGAGGATTGGCGCAAGCACTTTCTACCTGTGAAATGTGGACAATAACACACGCTGCTCTTGCCATGTATCCGAGCCGCACGGTAACAGCCTTCCTGAGGATGCAGCATTATCTCCCGCATCGAACACCAGGATCTCTTTGATGCTGTTCTCCAAATGCACTTCCTTCCCCTGGATTCTGGTCTCGCTCGCCCTTGAATAAGTTAATCAAGCATGAGGTGCTTGACTGGCGGCTTGTTTCGGAAGGTGCTCTTTTTTCCCACCAAATTAAAAGACAAAGTAATCCTATTTTGTGGAGGCATAAATCCATTTATGCAAATTACCACCCAGCTTTTGATGCTGGAAAACTTCAGAGTGTCCTGAATCACAAGTACTTCTCCATTTTGGCAACATATCCTGAATTTCCCACTCTGAATTCCTGCAGCAGAGTCTGTCTTTCTCTGTCAGGATCCTTACATTAAAATTTTTAATCTTTTATGCCGCCTGCTGGGACAGTCTGAAAAAGGAACCCAGAATAACCACAGTAATCAGAACAATTCTAAACTTTGAACTTAAATTCATCCATTTGGCACCTGTGATTACTGAATTTGAGCCCAATTTGACACCACCCTTGTTTTGACGCAGATTTGCCATAACACTTCCTTCACCATATGCCAGCTCAATTACAAACACTCCTTCTCTGTGCTGCTGCCTTCCAGATGCACTGAACTTCCCTCCTGCAGACTACGAGAAGATGGCTTGGCTCCTCTTCCGCTGCTTTCTTTTTCTTCCATTACATCAGGCAAATGAACAAGACTAATTTGCACTAAGTTACAACCTCCCCACACCCTTCAGTTCTTCTGAGCACATACCAAAAAATAATTCAAAAAAGAAAAAGCATCCAAACCTGGTAACTCACATATTAAACATCCTCATCCTTTATTCTAGGGGAGAAAGAGAGGGACAGAAAGCAAAAGGAGTTATTATAGTATCTCCCCATGAGGTAAATATTGGTTGTCTTAGATAAATGAATAACATTATTGGTGTTCAAGGGCCAAATCCTGATTGAGCTTCTCAGCCCACCAATTTTATATAAATGCAGGAGTAAGAGGGAGAAGAATTTGCCAAATACACTAAACCAGGTGAGTAAGGCACTGGATATTTGCCTCCTACAGATTTTTTTTTTTTCTAACTTCCAAGCTCCAGTATCTTTGTTAGGATTCATCTTGTGGTAATTCTTAGAGCAGCACATAGACACAGGTGCCAAGAAAAAAAGCACAGCTCAGCTTCCTCACTCCTGGCAGAGCAAGTGCAGGGTACTTTACATAGGTCCCTTCAGTCTTGAGATCAACTGTAGCAAGCAAACACAGGTGGCCTATTCGATAAGGCTGAAATAATAATCAAACTGGATTCCTCTTATAATCAAGCAGATGAACTTTGGAACCCTACTGGTGCCCCACCTACACAAAAAACTAAGATAAATGTCTCTAGTTCAGCACACGTGCACTGGCCATGCTGGAGTTAGAGCACCTGAGGATTTGGCCTTCTATAAGAATTTTCTAAAGGCCCTTTGACCCCACTGGATGTGCCTCTAAATAACTACTGACTAAACAAGTCTCATAAGCATTTAAAGTTGCAAGCAGGCACCCTTTCACTCACCTCTGCTGATATATGTTTTACTTTTAAGAGACTGACTTCTCCGCCCATTGGGGTATGCAAAGATCGGAGAATTACAGACTGGTTTGGGTGGGAAGGTCCTCTAGTCCAACCCACCCCTGCAGTGAGCAGGACATCTTCAACTAGATCTGGTTGCTCAGAGCCCCACCCAACATATCCTTCCCTGCTGGTGTCCCTCCACAGTTGCATGTGGAAGCTGCTGTTCAGCACCTATCAGCCAACCATACCAATACAAACTGGTGAAGCATCTTGGCAACGGCCCATGCAAACCAAGCACCAAGGCTGTCTCCAGAGTAATGCAAGGCAGAAAAGCCCTGGTTTTGCTTCATTTCTGATTTGCTGTAGCTCTGAGGAACACACAACACCAGACCTCTTCTTAGACCGTATCCCCTGCAGCCCCAGGCTTTGCTGAGCCCTTTACACCAACATAAAGGGAGCAGAGACTGCGAAGGAAGAGAGAAAATCAGGGGCTATGTGGCCAGCTGAGCAGCAAACAAGCTCCTTAGCTAATAGGGTTAAATCTCTTGCTAGATTACAAGTGTGTCAAGTTTACAAATTATCAGATTGGGGCCAAGCCCTCAATTTGCAGCGCTTGATGCTGCAGGCAGCAGCTAGGGCCTGGGTGAGCGCGCTGAGCCTTTTGGTACACGCATTTTCACGTCTGGAAGTGCAGGAGAGCACCCTCATCCTCTCCAGTCAAGCATTTTCCTATTTTCCTTTCAGCACATGAAGCGGAATTCTACCTCACCCCTCTCTGACCCGGTTCAGTTTGCTCGTGGCTTGCTACCACGCTGATGACATGTGCTTGTTAACGGCCTCTGCACAGCGGCCATGCCAAGTGCAACCTGAAGCAGATGTTTTCTCAGGAAGTAAAAGCAAAATTCTGTACACCACCTCCATAGGAATGGAGGAAACTGGGACTCTTACAAGTCTGGTTTGTCTTCTCCAGTGTAAACAGACCAATGGTTGGACTGATAAAGTCCAGTTCTGCTTATCAGACTCTCTGATGAGATTTGGACACTGCGGTGTCGCCTCACTGGTCCAGTCTGTCTGTTTACCCTGGACATTACTGAGCCAAAGCAGAACCTGTAAAATTTCTTCTCTTCCTCCCCACCGATGTGGTGGAGGAAAGGGGGCTGTATCCTGGGCTAGGGAAAGCTTTGACCAGCAGGAGCTCGGACGGCTGACAGTCCATCTCTGACACGTGCAAACCACACAAACCAAGTAAAACCAACAGCATTAGGAAAGCCACTCTGAGGAAAATTTCCCTTCTGAGAACAGGAGAAGTTATTTCTTGGAGCTCCTTCCTCTCCTGTGAAATGCAGCTCCTCTGCCACAGCCCAGCCGGCTCAGCTCTTCCACTGAGCTGAAGCGATTGCTTAAACAAAGGATTCGCTGGGAGCTCGGTTACATCATTGCTGCTGGCTCTGGCTGCTGAGGAGGAGGAGGAGGAGGAGGTGGTGTGATTTCCATATCAACAGAGATGCTGAATGGTCAGTACCAGGCAGGCTGACTGCACGAAGCTCCCGTTCTGCTGAGGGAAGTGTGCTACAAGGACGCAGTCACCTAGAAATTACTCTGACCTGCTCAGGTCAGATAAATTGGAGAGATTTTTTTCTTCAGTGTATTTTTTTTCCCTCTGCATCAGTGAAGAGGACGAACACCAAACCTCCTGCTTGGAGCTGCCTCAGACACTGGGTGTTATTTGGCAGGGAGAAACTAGTAAAGATTGTTTCACAAGGTGGTAATCTGGTTCCTAAGTGGCTAAAATGGCAGATTTGCCCTCAGAGGAAATTGGGTAATTGCCGAGGCTGATAGAACAATGCTCCTGTTCACAGTATCATGTTCAGACTCCTCTGAACACCCTTTCCAAATACATTTTTAAACTGTCAGCACTTAAGCAAGGGACGGAAGTAAGAGCGTGAGGAAGGACAAGGGCAAGCAATAAGAACTACATTACTTTGATTTTAAAAGCAGCTTTAGGAACAGATTATCAACTCGTGTAAATCAATAAATCTGCACTGGTTTTAACAGGGCTTTCCAGGCTTAGATCAGTTCTTACTCTGCAAATAGCACCTCAGACCTTCCCATTTACAGCATCTCAGAGTGTGGCTGTGGGGATACTCTTTTGTCCAGAAGGATCTATTTTACTAACAGGTTTCTTGCAAACATAACCCAAAATGTGACAGCCAGGCAACTCCCATGCCAGCCCTGTTAATGGATTTCTACAAGTGCAAGACCTGCATGCCTTGTGCTTGGGGAATATGTTGGGTTTGAGTGCTGTCAGAAATAGCATCTCAACTTGTAGCAGCTCAGGGAGAACTACATGGGTGCTACCCACAAGTAATTCTTTTACAGCACCGCGCTGAGAGGTCAACATCTGCCTCCTGACTACGCAGCTAAAAGGAGGAAAGGGGCTAAAACCTAGAGTATCATGCCTCGTTGTTGCAAATCCACTTAACAGGTAATTGGCAGCAGCTGAGAATGCAGCCTCCTGTGTCATACATGATGTCTAGCACCATTGGCAGCACAGAAAGAGACTTCTCGGGAAGGAGCTCAAATATTGAGCCATGGTACCCAAATGACACTGGTGAGAGCCAATGTGACCTGACATCAGCATTACTGATGTGCAAGGCCCAGGGAAATCCAGACCCCCAGGTCAGCAGGAGACGGCTGAGAGTATGGTGAGAGCGAGGTGAAGAGCCCCTCTGCACCATCTGGCAGGCACGAGAAGAGATGCGCTTTGTGCCCCCCAAAATGGTGCAGCAGCGGCTGCCCTGCTCATCCCAGGGGCACCTGCCTCGGGTGTAACACCCTTGGGAGCTGCTGTCAGTGCACACACACCGCTATCGATCACCCAGTGAGCACGGTCCCTCAGACTGCGTTATACTGGGAGCAAGGCCAGTGGGCACACACTGGGAATCTGGCTCACCACCCCCACCCCCCTTTACTCTTACTATTGCAGCGTAGCCTGATGGAAACGATGCAAACCTTGTCACTGTTTATGTTTATTGTGTTCATTTTCCACATTTCTGTCCAGAGAAGTGATGCAAAGCAAACCCGAGCAGCCTCTGCCATTTCCTCTGCGCTGGTACTCCCATGCACACACCTTCAGTCACACGTCACCTGCAACCTCCTTTACCAGCACGTGCTGCTGGTGTAACTTCCCGTTTGACAGGCACGGGAGGAAGCTTCAGCCTGGCTGTAGCGGACTCCAGCTCACCGGTAGGCGAGTTTGTTCCGAAAGCCTTGCGGGTGGCTGATGAAGATGCCTCCCTTGTGAGCAGAGGAGCTCTGCAATAGGGATGTTCCCAGTCCGGGGCCAAGGTCTTGGTTTGCATTGTCACAGAGTTTAGTCTCTCCCTAGGCTTATCGCCCTGACAGGATATTTTCTTGCAGGTACCATTTAAAGAGTGGTAAAATGGCACAGGGGAGAGACAACAGCCAGACACTTTTCTGCAATCAAGGTACACTATTTTCATGTGAGAACAAGTGCTGAAACAGCACAGAGGAACACAGAACAACGTCAGTGAAGTGCTCAGTGGGGCATTGGAGCTGGGAAGGCAGGGAGAGGGGGAACGTTGCTCCACTCCCACCCTCCATGTGCTGGCTGACGAGGCAGGTTGGACACAGGACCTGAAGCTCTGTTCAAGACATGATCCAGTGAGGCTGGAAGAAACCTCTGGGTCTTGTCCTTTCTGCCTGAACTGTGATGAGATGCTTTTTCCTCCCCTGTAATTTTTATAATAAATTGTTTCAAACTCTTGGCTTAGGTATGTGGTAAAGATAGAAAAGCGTGAGTGTGGAGATAAACTCGGACAGCTTAAGCACCTTTAGTACCAGAAAACGCTGATGCAGGGCATCGAAGCCAGGAAATATCAGAATTGCTTTAGTCAGGCTGCAAAAATGACGCGCAACTATCCAGACTGTTAGACCCCAGAAAAGGCTGCGATTGCAGGGGATCCACACAGCATCTTGACTATTGTTGCAGCTTCCTCCAGATTCCTCAGGGGTTCTTTAACACCACGACCTGAGCCCAGCCAGGACAGGGACATCTGCATGAGGGGACAGCCCTTCTGTGGGGCCAAATGCACAGAGGTCACCAACTCCATGCAAGAGACGAGTAAAAAAAATTTTTTTAAGTAGCTCTTGGATATGCTGTGACCTTTGCTGTTACAGATGGGTTTATTCTAAATGACAGAAGCATTTAAATAACCAGGTAAGAGTTCCCCCTGCCCCAAACTACATTTCTTGCTACATCAGACATCGCTGACTCTTAAATTACAGTTTGTCATAAAGTAGATTTTCCAGTCCTCGCTCCACGGGAGCTGGCTGGGACAGTGATACCATTCCTAAGGAAAAGCCACAAGTGAGCTACGGTCAAATTTGATTAAAAACAACACAAGTATTCAGAGTTACAAAAGAACAAAACTTTGCACAGCCAGCTGGCCTGGGGGAAAAAAAATCAAAGCTTAGTTTGTGCAGCCTCTCTTGTGGCAGCAGATTTGACTCAGTGCGCTGGCATTTAGGATGTAAATGTGCAAAGGGTTGCGCGAGTAGAATGGACTCTGCAGAGAATAGATATAAAGGCCTGACTGTTGAAGAGCCTCATTCGTGCACCGGTGAGAAGCAAGTCCAAACTGAAGAGTCCAGTAACAACGGGGCAAACAAAAGAGCAGCCAAGAGGGACTGGCACTGCAATAAGAGAGCAGGGCATGGAATAATGAGCTTCTGCAGTGAGAAATAAAGTAAAACAAAAGGCTGGTTTGGAAAAGCTTTGGCAGTGGAACCAGCAGGACACATGGGCACAGATTTCTTCCAAATGGCCAGCGAACCACTGCTGCTTGTAAAGCTGCGCACACTGGGTTCTGTGTTAGTGGTTAACCCGCAGCTGATTAAGATCCTCCCTGCCTGTGCATGCAGGAGGAGGCATCTAGCCAACAGACTGGGAGAACGATGCTGATAACAGCCCATCCGGTTGTGTGATTTACACAAAGCATAAATCAAGTATACTTGATTTACAAGTATCTTCATGACCGGGAGCACAAGAGATACAAACGTGGTCCTTCGGAGTCTGAGAAAAGGAGCCTCTGTATGTGCAGTCACTTCTCAGCTGCGATGTGGAGCACACTGGTGCATCCTTCTTTTCAGAGGGGGCAATTCAGGAACGGTGCTGGTCTTCCCCTTTGTCATGGAAGGCCCTGACTAGACCATCAGACTGGGTGTGGCCTACAAAGTCTTCCACAGTTAGCTTTGGTTGAGGCTCTGCAGCTGGGGGAGCTGTGGCCATGACCAAGAGATGAAGATACATCAATATAGAAAAGGATGAGTTCAAGGCACTGCCCAGGCCCCCCTGTGCACTATACTTCAGCCTTTTAATACTACTTTGAGGTTACGTAACCATGTAAACCACAGGTTTATTCAGAATGACGCTGCACGCGCTGACTGACACTTCTTCCAAGCGGAGTGGTGGAAGCCCAGCACACAGTGCGTGGTGCCAAGCTGTGAGGCATAACCTGGATTGCTGCAGGGGTCGGCAGGGAATCCTTCTCCTCCCACTCCGATAGACTCCACTCTATCGCTCAGGGAGCATTTCTAGCTTAAAGTAAGGAGAGCTGGCTAGGGGCAAAACAAGGACTTGGTAGGCTAATGGTCTCATCTGGTGTGGCAAATCCTCTGAAATCCACCAACAATTTAGGAACATAATCCCCTCACTTTTATTAGTGACATGCTTCAGTCTTCCATACAAATCGGAGACTACAGTCTCCCTATTACCACAAACTTATATACAGTGATTTTTCTCAAAATAGGATCCATTCATCGAACTGCCTGGTAGGAATGTCTTTGCCCCTGAACACAGCGAGGATTAAGGTGTGAAATTCCTATTAGGGCAAGGGGATTAGGCTGATGCATTTACATAAGGATTTGACACAGAGGATCAGTTCATCAGTCAGTGTGCGCAGGCTGATGCACGGCCTCTGTGAGGGACTAATAGCTGATGTTTCACAAGAGGGAAGCTCCTCCTTCACAAATGCACTTACATCTTTTTGCAAAATGCTGCTTGGAGAGGCCAATTCCTTCTTGATCCCCTCAGTGATCACCCTAAACCTTAAAGCATGAGATACAGGGTTGCCCTGATTATCCTCTCAATACTTTTACATCTGAAGTAGTAAATTGGAAAATAACTGATGAGAAAAACTGTTGGATTTGAAATCAACATTCTATGCAAATACCATGCACGCAAAAATATCTGGGAAGCTCAGGGATGAAAACTCTGCTATAAAGACTGGGATTAAGGTGACAAGAGGTTTTCAGATCTAAAAAGAGAGTATAGCTCATGCACGTGTTTTTTAACCAACACCACTTGGGCAGCGCTGAAAAAGTTCATGTAACAAGGCCCTTTATGTGAGCATAAAAGAAAGGTCCAAAACCCCAGGGTGTCTCCTAGGACACCTGCTAACACAGCTCGTGAATGAGAGGCACTAAAATTCAGAGTCCGCAGTTTCACCAGCAGATCAGAAGATCACTCCACCTGAGTGCGTTCCCTGAGCAGCTCTGCACGCTAGATTTAGCACTGCGTTAGGCAGGTACATTTCCACTTCAGTTCACATGCCTCAATCTTCCTCGGCTTTAGCCCTAGGAACAGAGTGGCCCAAACTCTCAAAAGGTTGTTGTATTTCTTGGTGCCTCTGAGCTTTTTCTTAGGGAAGAAAATGCACAGACCAGTAACACTTTCCGGTCTTGAGTTTAACAGCAGATCCTTGGTACAGTCACCGTGGGTTTGTCCACATTAGTGTGCCTTCCACCAGTGAACTGTAAATATTGAGTGTTAGGGTTTACTTGTTTGGTTACTGAGTAGCACCTTGTGTAATTAAACTAACTCAAAGCATAACATTAACAACTGACCAGAATCGATACATGATAATTTATAATTGAAATAAGAAAAAAGTCCTGCAAAGGCAGAGCTTCCAGCTTCAGTAATTTAGAAATGTAGTCACCGTTAAATCTAATAGTATCAATAAGAGACCAGCTTCAGGCATGGCCAGTTTCCCTCGCCTGTCCCCTGTTAGTCCTTAGCACTGCTCCTCAACCTCGGCAGGGCACCTCCACACAAGCCAACCTGCAGGGAGATACTCATGCACTTAAAACCTTGATGCACCTGAGCCAGCGTGCTCAGCACTCGGTAGCACTGAGACCTAGGACGTGGCTGATGCTGGCGCTGGCTTCTGAAGTCCACCTACTCCAGAAGCACAAGCCGAGCAACACTGATGACCCCTATCACCTCTTCCTCTGTACCTTCTTGTGCCAGTCTGACCCTACGTAGAAATCAGCTGAATAACTTTGACATAGGCTATGCAGGAGCAGAAACGAGAACCCAGGAGTGCATAAACCCCAGTGCCCAGGTCATTCAATCACAACGCTTCCATCTCTGGAAGCTATTAGTTATTTTTATCTTGCAGGAGAGATCTCCTTTATCTGAGGAGAGGCGTGTCCTTCTGAGGTAAAGTCATTAGTAGCAGTTTCACAGACGTGACCTGTGCAGCGTATGATTATTACAAAGGAAATATGTGATTATTATGATGATGGATGATCATCATCATGATTGGAATATGAAACAATGATTCATGAATCTAAAACCCAGTCACACATGTTGCTTTTACACAGAACCTAATAAGAGCCTGCCTGAACCAGAAATGGAAATGGTGCCTTTCCCTTTTATTCCTGCGTTCCTGAAATAACAGGCCACTTCAGGCGCACGCTGTCACTTCCCTGACTCGGGGAGGAAAAGGTGGATGTTAAAGAAGCCATAAATAGTATCTGCTAGTGCTCCCTTTTCTCTTATATTGACTTTGATTCAGCTCCCTGCAATTAACAGGAACAAGCGAAAGACAAATAGAATTATCCCAGCTGTTTGTGGCGGACAGACGTGGCCTCCCAGCTGAGAGCTCTTTGTGCTGCTGAGAGCGTCACCAAGCAACCAGCCCTTGCAGCTGCCAGACTACAAAAAGAAGTGAAAGCATGACTTATGGAAAGGAAGCACATGGGAAGGTTGGGACTGAATCAATCTCCGCTTTGTCTCCTGCCTAAATGTGGCACCAGATACAAGAAGAGCTCACCCTCAACAGATCTCGCCCGCTGAGGGGGCAGAACCCGCACACTTATTCTGTTTAAGAAGCCAGACCCTTGGAGTGCTAAACCCAGGTATCCTGAACGCGATCTCTGGGTGCAATGACAAGAAGAGAGATCGAGTCTGTTATGATGCTACTGAGACTCGGTATTCCTCCTCGATCTTAGCTGGTGGTCCAAAATGCAGCAGAAGGTGGCCCACAATACAGCTGCCAGAATGACTGTATTGTCCCATTTGTAAGTCAAACCCACACAGAAGTCAAGTGGAGGTGAAAAAAGATTGTCTGATAATTGGAACAATGTGGCAAGGAGACCAAAGCAAACAGGCAAATCCCCAAGCACTCAGGCAGGGAGTGAATAAATGGGAGGGGAAAAAATGGACAGATACATGAACATTCATTCGGTGTTTTACTGACTGCTCGAGCAGTGGTAGCTGCTGGAAAATGAGTAACGGGCATTCTTCCTACAGAATCTAGGCGCTCCTTTGAAAAACAAGGGCTGAGCAAGCCCTGACCGATACCATCCCTGACCTGTACCATCCCTCCAGCTCCTGGCAGTACTGGTGTCTCACAACTGAGTCATCTTCTGTTTCACCACAAAACAGCTAAGACAAAAATGTGTGAAAACCTTTCAAACTTGATGCCTAAAGACAATTTGTCGAAGTCATTTCAGCCTCCCTGTGAGGTTAAATGTGTGAAGGCAAACCTATCTGAAAACACCAAGTTAACTGCCTTACCCTGGGTCACACGCTGTGGTGCAACCCAGGATTGATGGATGCCAGGAAGTCTGAGACCCACCTTTGCTGCTCAAATACCTGAAGCACACTGCCTCTCCTCTGTGACATATATAACTGACGCCTTCTGGTTTGAGAGGAAGAAAGTCTTTGGTGAGCTACACTTAGAAGAAAAAACCAAGTTGTTTTTCACTGGTATTAAAAACAACGAGGTCTGTAAATTAGTGCTCAGTGTATCGACTTTCAGCCTAACTTTATTTTTCTGTGTTTATTGTTCATTTTACACTAAATTGAACACTTCACACACGCAACTGGAAACAACCCAAACAATAAATGTCTGGATCAGACGGATTTTTTCCAGCATCTATTTTCTGGAAGAAAAAACATTCTCTAGAAGCAGTGTAAAATGGAGCTGTTCTGCACTGTTTAGCACTAAATCACTACCTGCTGCCAAGAGCAGTGCAAAAACTTTATGAAGAAGCTCATGAAATGGATAAAAATTCAAGGGGGAAAAAAAAGAAAAGCAGACATTTCAAAAGCTGTTCTCCATTTTAAAACTGCAAGAAATGCCAAGATTGTAAAGATCTCCATTGCTTTACCGTGCTAAAAATACCATTCGCCAACAGCTCTAGAGAGACTTGCAGAAAATTCAGCCAGCCTTATGGCTTTCATTCTGATGGGGAAACGTACACATCATTTTGCAGCCCTCTGTGACTAGGGGTGTCTAAAATGAAGAAAATCCCCAGCGCCATTTACTCTCAAAGTATTAAAATTCACTAGAAGCAAAAAGATGCCTCAAATTTCAGCTGGTATTAAGAGATGTAAGTTCTTGTTTCTAATCCATTATGAAGGGCTTTCAAGCAGGCAAGAATAACATTCTTAGCTCCTAATGTTGGCTATCTGACTTGACTCTTTGAAACACTTAATTTACATGTAATCCTGCAGCCTGCCAGCAGTTGATAAGGTTTCTGATACGTGCTCGTTTGAGAAAGGGAAGTTTAGTCCTCTTACCGCCCTTCTGGAGAGCTGAGCTCCGCGATAGAAGGCTGCTCAGGTTTAAGGTTTCAAACGGATTTTTGCTTCACTGCAAATGCTTCTCGGCGTTTGTCCCCAAATAATTTATCCACTCGGTTTAAAATTCTTGACAAAGTTGAAATGGCTGCACTACATTTTTTCTTGTTTCCATTATTAAAATACTTCACAAGCTCTTTTCAGTACCAGGTGCTACGGGAGAAGGGCGGAATTTTTCTCTCCTCTCCAGTGATACTAATTTGTAGATATAAAGACAGTGCAAAGCGAGACATACCAAAGCAGAGATTGACATTAGTTACAAATCCTGAGTTAATGGCTCTGCCACTCACCTCACTGAAGAATGGACACGTACATAGATGCCTGGTGCGAGACGTTCACAAGCGCTTTATTCTGTGCCAGCAGCATCACTCCGCATGGTTTTAGCAAACCCATTTCAAATGTGCCACCATGCAGGACGGTGACATGCGTCACCCGCCCATAGCGAGTCAGAGTATCCCCCATCTGTAGAGTTACAGATACAGCTTCTCTCAACATCTTTCATACCTAAACACCTTGGACTTCCAATAGAAGTTAACTTACTGGGTGCCAGGTCATCTCAATACCCCAGCCACAGGCAAATTCCCAGTTTCAAACTTGCAGGCACAAAAACATGCCAAGCCCTGGAGAGCCACGTCAGCACTGAGCACTCCACAGTCTACACACTCTGACCGTTTGTAACCCACTCCGTGTTTCACCAAGTCCCAGTTATAACGTACCGCATTAACAGAAGAGTTACCAAGCACCTGCAGGAGCCACCCCACCCCTTGTAGCTGCTAGAAGATGGGAGAGTTGCAGAGGGCTGCAGTGCAGCACAGGCACTGGAGAAACTTTTCTTACTTCCATATTCTGAGACACGTTTGTGAATGTGGAGAGGTGAAGTGGAAGGGTAAATGGAGCACAGCAATATTTCAAAAGGCTGTTCCTTTCTGTCTGAATTTTGAATGCATACCATATGCTTTACCATGTTGTTTCAGTTCTGTGCTAAGATATTATTTACTAGCCTGCTTCACCAAGACAAATCCTCTCTGCAGAATAGTTATTTTTAATTTAAAATATAAGAGTAATTTCTACCAGTGTGTGCTGCTTTGCGCTCATGATCATCCATTACGCCGCTTGTTCGTCTCAGTAAATATCTCACTCGTCTCCCAACTTTCTTTATTGCAATAATTCTTTCATCTTTTCACCAAATATTCCACCTCCAGATCACTCAAGAAGACAGTAAGCGCCACTTGTATCTTGATACTTAATTTTTCTCTGATAGAGTTATTTCTACCCTAGTTTCTTCTTCTAAACCTGTTTCCAACCTGTGATAGTATTTTCCCATCTTATTGCTACCTCAGGCTCCTTAATAGGTTCTTGAGGGAGCCTTTCCTCATGATTATTTGAAGTCCAAATGCCCACTGGCTCTCCTCTTGCCATGATTTTATTTGTTCTATTATTCTATATTAATAGATCATCAGGGTGGAAGTTTTTCTGGCAGAAGAATGTTTATTCATTTCTTGTCATGCCATGCTGTGTATTTCACCATTTTAACTTGAATTTCAGTTATTTGTCTAGTACAAAAGCTGAGTTTCCCAGCATTATTTTCACCACCAGACATACAGAGAACCATTTCTGGCCTCTCCCTCTTTCAGCAGTATCACGGGCATGAGAAAGGGCACAAGGGATTACGTCAAGAGCATAGAGGTACGGCGATAACTTGGAGAAATGCCTTTTTCACAGAAGCACACACAAGATGCTTCCCTAACTCCGTTAGTCCTTCCTGTTCAGAGACCCCAAATAAAGGACATCTGTAGCCATAAGCCGTTCTCCCAGAAGCAGTCAGCATGGCTAGGTGTTTCGTGTGGCTCGAGCTGGTCCATCACAACCAGCGAGGCAGCAGCAGAGCTGTGGGCCCTGGCAGCTGCAGGGGACCGAGCGCCAGATAAGCAGCACGGAGCAGATGGTGAAGGCAGGGGAGCGAGGGAGCAGCCCCAAGCTCTGCTCTCCCCGGCTGCCCCGCAGGCTCACTGGCTGCATAATTACTCCTGTGGAGCCAGTAAAGCTTGTCGTGTTCATTGTCCTCCAGACAAGAGAAGACCTGGCGGACTGGAAGGACTGACCTCTCACGCCAGTTCTGACCGAAGCAAAATCCCCCAGAAAAATCATTGTAATGAATGATGCATATTATCTCATTTTCCCCACGTCTGGTTTTTGTTCATAACTAAGTCCCCCATTTAGGCAAAAAAGAAAAAAAAAATTTAGGAAAAAGCAGGCCATATCTGACACCCACTCTAGCTGAAAAATCTGAAGTATTAAGATAAAAAATAGGAGAAAAGCATAAGCCAATTCATACAAATTCCCCACTTACTGTAGATTATGTGGGTAATTTCAAAACTGTTAATGCCAGTGAGATCTGCCTTAATGTCAAAAGAATAATTTTAAAGTAAGCAAACATTTTTCAAAGTGCAGTTAAAGACTCCAGTAAAACACCTTTGGTTTATTAGATTAAAGGAAAAAAATCCCCACCAGCAGGACTCGAGGATATCCCTCTCAGAGCACACTAGTTCCGGGATCTTTAACTAAAGGGAGAGTTTAGGGTGCTTAGGCAGCAAGTTGAGCTGCAGAGCTGTGTTCTGCACCACTCAGTAAAAGGTACCGGTACAGACGGATGCAGACAGATGTGCTCCCAGACACCCCGCCTGCTCTCAGCCAGGGGACCAGCACTATGGCCATGGACTCAGCAAGGACTGGCGGTACGTCCACAGGGGAGAGGGGGGGTCCTAGGGCTTGGAGTGCTGAATGCTCGCTTATTGGCCTGGCTTATTTCACCCTGTTCAGTTTGAATTCCGAGCTAAGCCAATCTGCCTAAGGAGGCCTGCACTTCCAGCTCTGCACGCTAATCAGTTTGCCGCAGCCCGAGAAGCCCTGAACACAGCTGGAGTAGCCTTCAGCTTTCATGGCTTGTCTCTGCACTTCCCCACATATGCAGACCTGCCTTAGCCAAGTCTGAAAATCTGGAGGGATGGGATCCAACTTTTTTTCTCCTCAGCTCCTTTAGACATACTTTTATTACGCACATTTCTGTGCCAGAATCTTTTGTCATCCCTGGCAGTCCTGAGGGTGGATGGAAGCTGTTACCCTCTGCGCAGAGCTATCCCCCTTCCCTTGCTGTCCCACAGACCTCTGAACAACACTGGCATCACGCTCGAGAGACAAGAGGAGGGAGCTTCTGACAACCTCTCACCATCACCTGGGCTCTTTGCAAGACGGATTAATTTCCTTGGCACTTGAGCTCCATCAGGATACACAAACTATATACAAAAAAGAAGGATCACCGCTTCAGCTCAGCGTGCAGTTTCAGGGATGGGAAAGGAAATAGAGCTGTGCTGGGTGACAGCTCCATCACGCTGTTCCTTACCAGCCTCTGTTACCAGGCTGCATGTCTTCAGCCACATCTAGTGCAGACTCTTCCTAAAGAAAAGTGTGAGCATGAGCTATGTCATCACTTACCTGCTGCAGAGTGAAAACAGCCTTTTGATTGAAGGCCATAAGAGCTGAGAAGGGAAGAAGTGGCTTCAGGCAGACAAGAAGAGGTGGAACTTGCAATAAAACGTGGACTCTGGACGCAACTGCCATCAGATTCTCAAGGTGTCTCACACTGAACTCAGTATTCACACACTCTGTGAGCATGGGAGAGGTGAGCAAACATACTCTATGTGACGCCACTCACAGCCTAATACTAAGGACCTTGCGGCACCCGAATAAGCAAGACATTTCCCCATTAAAAACTGGGGAAATAAACACATTTGATTATTCTTCATAATCAAAACTAACAAGATGTTTCTAGAGTCCATGCATTGAGGCAGGTGCTTGCTCAGAATCCATTCAGTGTAACCTGCTCCCTCTCAGAGCAGGAGGGACCCCCATTCACACTGGTGGTATTTCTACTTGAGCACCAAAAAGGAACCAGAAACTTAACAGTAGTAACTAGCAATGAAAAAAACTACACAGCTTTCTTGGCCTGTCTCAGCTCCCGATATCCAGCCTAATTTCCCTTGCTCATTTTCAGCCCATCTATTGCTAGATAAACCCTCTGGCACTACAGTGAATAATCCTCTTCTCTCCTGGGATTCAGAGTGAAAAAGGAACACGTCACTCTGGATGACAGAAAGAACTGCCAAAATAAAGATGCTAGTGAGGATTGAATTTCTAGCGTACATCTCTTTCAGGGTGTGAATGGATTCAGTAAGAGGGGCCATGTACTGCTGGGTCACCAGGTCAGGTCTGACTGCATCTTTCAATAATTTTGACAGCCTGCCATCTGTGACACAAGTAGCAGGTGTTCCTGTGGAGCCTGCTCAGTATGTGGCTACTCGCAAGGCTTGTGTTTCTAGAAAATCAACAACTTTCAGCAAGCAGCAGCACAACTCTGGAGCCTGCTTCTGGACTTGAGGCCTCACTGCCTGAAGAGGACAACAGACTCACCCCAGCTTTAGCCAGTATCAGCATTTTATCCCAACAAACACACAGCACTGAAGCCTTGCAGGATGGCAGGCGGGAGCTCAGCACCTCCTCCAGAACCTGAGGCTGAGGCAAAGCAATGGCAAAACCTCCACTGAAGCCTGCAAGATGATGGTCTCCTCCGCTGTCTCCCCCTGCTCTGCAACATGCTTTGGGGAGCTGATTGAAGACTGCCCTTATGGCAACGAGCTCAGCAATGCTCAGAGGAGAACAGATTTGATCAAGACTGTAGCTCCTGAGGTCAGGCTGCTTCTGCTTTAATAAGAGCAGGAGTTGGAACTCACAGTGTTCCAGACAGACCCCTTTTCACTCAAGTTCTGTGGTCCACAGACCTAAGTAAACATAAATTAATCAGCATAAAGTTTCTGAATAACATCTCAGAAAGTCTTCTGAATATTTTATCCTGAGTACTTAGATCCACATTCATGGAAGCTTGGCTTATTCATTCTAGCGAAGGATAAAATCCTTATGGGATACCTGAGGACTAATTGGTTTTGTCTGTGTTAGTGTCTAGTCATATCATGAATCAGGCAATGCTGGATTTCCAGCTCAGACTAAGAGCTCCCTGAAGATAGAGAACTAGGTTGAGTTGTCTGGCGATGTAAGTGACTTGGGTTCAGAAGTTCTTCAGCCCATGCATTATTACTAACCCCCCTTGCAAGATACACGGTTGTTAGACAGGAATAATCTCATGCAAACACCCTAAGTGAGAGCAGGCTGCAAAAGCAATGAGAAGGAGCGAAGCCGGGAGTTAATCTTCACCCTGAGCCAGCTATTGGGGAAGGTGGCTATGGCCAGAGATCCCACCCTGCACGAGCCCTCTGCTAGTGCTTGAGATCCAGACCTGTCCTCTGGTATCAAAATGGGAGATTTATGCAAAGCTGCCAAACCTCAGCAGTTAGCAAGAGCTGAGAAGATGCTGAACAGATACAGTTTTATTTTTACGGCTTTATGCAGCAGGGAGGGGAGATGGGACTCGCCTCTCCCCTACTTGCGCTGCAGGAGGCAGAGTACAAAACACACCTGCACCCATCTCCTGCTCTTCCCTCCCCTTTGCTTTGGGGCTCGATCCCAACTTTACATGAGTGCATGACACTGCTTTGTCCCGGGGTTGCTTCAGTGTGGTTTTTCAGTATCCAAAAGGGCAGCAATTACAAAGTCTCAGAAGGATGAGGAGTTTCTGACATCCTACCCCCTGACAGATGTAAGAACGCAAAACAATTTGCTTGCTTTGTAACCTTGAACCTCATGCCTCAGGGTGTAACCTAACTATCTCCAGGGCTCCGGAGGGAATCTTTTCCCTCTGATCTTTCAGCAATGCAGATGTTACTAGGTGCGTCATGGAGGCATTCGCTGCCTTCTCGAGCATCAATTACAGATCACAGCTGTTGGAAACCTTTGTATACTGTGGTACAAACCTTGTTCAATGTCACATTGATACAATTTCATTGATATAACCAATAGAGCTGCACTACCTTGGCAGAGTCTGGCTAGCACTGACACTTCAGCGATGAAATTTTTACTGGTTTGTTTCCAAATACCAGCTTAAAATCAGAGCAGCAGCTCCGAAGTGTGGCTTGTTTCTCTAGCGCAGCTTGTATGGACACATCTAAGGTACCGTTTTAGGAGCAATGCAGTACTAGGAGCTGCTTTATCAACTACGCTGTTGGCTTTGACGCCAAAGTCCAAACACTTAGCCTGTTGGGGCCTTAGTCGTCCTGCTTCTCCCTCTGTGGCTGCTGCCCGCCCTCAGTGCAAGCCATCTACAATTAAGTGGCAACTTCTTCTCTGGCCAGGAGAGGTGGGCTGGCCTCCTGGGCATTTGCATCAGCTTTGTGAACAAAGATGAACTTTGCTCATCACCTGCCACATGAAATCCTTCTCAAAGCAAAGGGGACCATTTCATTAAGACTGGAAATTCTTTCGGGAGCACAGTCACAAATGCCCCAACATATGAAAAACGTATGAAATGTCATTGGATGAGACAGCTAGCACTCAGATGGAGTGGAGGGCTTTGTCTGGGCTAGGTAAAAGCCAGGAAGTAGCACATGCATGATTCTCACTGTGCTTGAAGATTTCAAAGTCCAGAAGAGATCGTTCCATGTTACCATGGCTAAAAACACATTCAGTCCCCTGCTTGTTGACCAGAATATCTCTATTTATGTGGAACTGAGGCATACAAGCTTCTCCCCCTCTCCACCCTCTGAAGAGCACCTTATTTTGCTTATTTGATGATGCTAATTGATGGGTCCAGAACGGGGTATTTAGTTAACTGAAACATGAGAGTACATCAGCTGGAGAAAAAGCAGAAGGAACTCCATACCATCGAAACATCTTAATGCTAAAGTACAACTGAGCATGCCTGATGATCTTCTGGTCACTCCAGAGTACCACCCACTCATCCAATCACACACACACACAAAAAAAGAAAGGACTGCTTCTTGTCACTACATCTCTTCATGTACCTGCTTTAGAATGCAAGAGAGCGCAGGAAAAGAGGAGTTCAGTATGTACAGAAGACATCAGCTTTTACAAGCCCCTTCTTAAAAGCAGGCGTGAATGCAGACAGACACCACCTGCACAGCAAGGTGCAGAAAGGAGAAGATGCGTGCTGGACCATCAGTGAGGAAACAGCCTCTTCTTCTCCAGAAAAACACCTACCTACTTACTCCACGGTGAGGAAGAAGCTCAGGCACAAACAGGGCACTAAATTCGCACAACACTGGCAGAGTCTAGTTCAGACTGTTGCATTTGAAATATCTGAATGCAACTTCATCCACGGTCTCAAATTCTGTTTTCTAATTTGGTTTATTAATGACATGAGGCAGAAACTGTCATCATGTGCTTATAAAGTAGCCAGTGCTCCCAGGAATCCAGACTTAATTTGGGACACTGGACATACGTAAGTGTTTAAAAAAAGAGAAAGAATCTACCAAAACAACTGTTTCCCAACACAATCCACAGATCAGACCAAATTCAGTCCTGCCTATGTACATATTAATTATATATGTTACACATCTCAACACACCAGCAGTGGTGGTCATGAAACCAAATGGCGAATTTGATCCACTGCAGTAGTTGTTTAATGCACTGAATTCTTTGACCAATACCATTTCCTACACGGCCATGGAAGTTCAAAAGTTAAGTCTCTATTGTGATCCTGTCATGACTCATTTTTGGTCAACAGCTTGAAGCCCCTTTTGAGATCTGGCATGTCCATCCAGAGGTCATGTTATGCTCCAAGGAGGGAAGGAGTCTGAGTACAGACAAGACACAAGGCATTTAGAAATATGTGCAAGATGAAGCTAAACAAAAACTTGAGCACGAGATGCTAATTTTACAGTTACAAAAGGGCCATATTTCTAGAGACAACCAAGACATAAAAAGAAACAAAATATCCTTAAAAAAAGCCCTAAGCTCACTGTTGGTTTGAGTTACATTTATCCAAACACACCCCATCCAGCTCTCAATTAACTGCCTTCGCACCCCACATGCAGCAGGTCTGCAGTTCGTGGAAATGTAATTATTTACCCACCCCTCTGTCATTGCCACCACTGTCTGTACTTCTAAAGCATCTTGATTACTCTACTGATGAGCACCATGGAAATGCCTATAAATAAAATAATCATCTCCCCTCATTAAGTTACAGCTCATGAACTGAGGAAGGATGATTTTCCTTTGTATGTTCCTTTTGTACACTTTATCATTTCACAACAGAGGGAGCAACGTGCCTCTGATGACACTCCAAGAGACAGACTGTCAGGATTCTTGTCAGAATTTCAGCTTTGAGCAGCCTGCGGTTTTGCATGAATATTTTCTCCTGAAAATAAAGTACTGTTTGTCAGAATTAGGCATTCCAGAATTTCTTTCTAATGTCAGAATCGGGCATGCAAAAACCCCTAATGTCATGTCGGAAGGTCCGGTTTTATGGAGCAGG
>NW_010402822.1:11542-12327 GCF_000710305.1 Buceros rhinoceros silvestris | reverse complement strand
AGGAATGTCATGGAAATCCTAACAGCAAACACTGCACCCACAGCAGAAGCTTCTAGCTCGAGTTGCAACACTAAGAACACACATAGGTGGAAAATTTCAAATGAACCTAGCTTAAAAAAAACCCCAATGTTGAAGGAAACCTTCCAATACCAACAAAGTCTTGGTGAATGAGGTTTGCTCATTGGGAAGCTTCAACAGCAACTGATGCCACAAACAAATATCAAACATTCCATTCTTGGCAAATCACAAAATCTCACTCTTTTCAGTAACTGCAGTACTGTGGGTAGCTTTGCCTATAGTGAAACTCCCAGTGGTGTCTCTAACACACAATTTCATAAAATGGGGAACTAGAAAGACAGCAGAACAAGGTAAAGCTGATGTCTTTACTCAGACTTTACTGAAATCACATTTCTGCAACAAAAACTGAGGGTGAAGTTGTCAGGTCGCCCCGGTCCAACCAGGGCTGAATTAAGGCACCAGTCTGTACAGCTGTCGGAGCCTGACATGAGGAAGATGAGGCTGCCCATTATTTTTGATTCAAGAAGAGTCGTGTATGGTGTGATGCCTGCTAGAGATAGTAGTTTGCAGTAGGAATTGCTAAATTACATCGACCTTTGTGCCCCTGGCTCAGCTGTAGCCCCATGCAAGGCAGCCTCTCCATGAACAGATTGGAGGCTGCCCCGCAGCAGCACTGCTCCAGGCCGCCTGTAACTGGAGAGCAAGCAACGTTTCCCACATTCCCTCTTCAGAACTAATGCAATTCCACAGGCTGGTCCAGTCACCAG
>NW_010402822.1:0-11495 GCF_000710305.1 Buceros rhinoceros silvestris | reverse complement strand
CTTGAGAACTAAGGCAATCCCACAGGCTGTGCCAGTCCCCAGCCACAAGCTCAGTTCAGCTGGTGGGTTGGTTCGCTCTTGCTCTCCAGTCAGAGCTGGAGGGGGAAGCCCCACTTGTTCCTGTAACTAGCTAAGAGGTCAAAATGAAAACAGTTTGATGGAAGCTCACGGGGCATCCCTGTTTCTGCATACTGTCCAAAGCAACATCTCACCTCCAAAATGCTGGCTGTTCTCAAAGAACTGAGGCAATTTACAGGTCTACAGTAAGATCCTCATTCACAACAGCAAGAAAAACAGGACTCTGTGTCAGCATGCATAGGCAACTGCTTTCAGGCCAGATCCATCTATTAAACCCTTTGTAAAGCTGCCATGATTCAAAACTCCTGGTCCCGTGTCCATGTACGGTTTCCTCAGTGAGAAAAACACATTGCCCTCTCTCCTTCCTCTTTCCCCAGCCACTTCCAAGGTTTCCAGTACATGACTACCTGTACCTCTCCTTATTTACAGCATGCTACTAAATCTATGGACAGTTTAGCTGGAAAGTCACCCGCTCACATATAAACTGCATCTTATGAAGACAAAGTGCTGGGCTGAGACAAATGGTAAGAAAAGCTTGGGTAGACAGATAGGATTTTTGTATATCTGAAGCTAGAAGCAGCCACTAGCTACTGTGCAGGGTACAGAGGTTGGAATGAAGCAAGAATATCAGATAGGTTAGAGTGACATGCTACCTGCAGCTCCCAGACTCTGCATCTGGACTGTGCAGGACACTTATGAGCCTGTATTTGGTGTCAGAAGGATGAATGTATTCATAGGTAACATCTGCGTGTTAGTTGGATGCATTGCCTAGGACTGGCATGGTATTTCAAGAGCCAGTATTTGAGTATTTTTCTCCAGAGATAGGAAGGAGAATTAATTTAAAGCAATAGGATCAATTCCTAGAACAGCCAGAGTCCAGCCCCGCCACCAAGAGCTGTGCTGCCTCACTCCAGAAACTGGAGCAAGAAAAATAGTGAAAAAAAAAAGATCATCCCTCAGTACAGAAGACATTGGTCTGATAAATCAAGCTCAGAGCTGTCTGTGAAGCATCTAGCTCTCCCCAGTCCCCAAAGTTATCCTCCACATTCCTTTAAGGGCTTTCACAGATACGGCAATATGAAATGGCTTATTGCCATGTAGCTGCTAACAAGAGACAGATGTTCCCTTCGGTTCCAGGAAAATGTAGACATGAAGCATATTATGATGACCCACTAAATATTTTAGATCCCAATCCCTTTCTGCATTCAGTCTCATGCATTCAGTCAAGAAAATGCCCACAGTTCCATGCTTTTCCTGCTAATGACTGAGCAGGCCCAAACAGCATGCTTGGATCAATTAGTTTATCTTCGCAAGCCTTCATCTGAGGGCAAGGAAAGACAAGCAACACATTTTCACTTTGTGAATCCAAAGCCCAAGAGTTCTTGCAATTACTTCAGAGCCAAATCAACTGGTGGCCATGAGCCGAACTCCCCACGTTATTTATTTAGCTATTCCGGAAGACACGCAACGCACGCTGGCGTGGGGGATGGAGCATCTGTTTCACTCAGACGGTTGGCTACATTCTTTACTTGATATTAATATCAGTGAAAATTTAGTAACTTAACCACTGGTATGAGAAGCCTGACTTCTAAGAGAACAGATGGCAGTGATCATCTCAGGTTAATTTTAGGCTTCAAAAATTGTCCTGAGTCAGCAAAGCCTCAAGATAAGAGGAAAGAACAAAGGCATAACATCTGTAAAACCTCCTACCTGTTTCCCATCCAAGGTGTACAGCTTTTTGACCACTCCTGTCTCCAGTTTTATAGCTTCAGTGATATCGGTGAGAACTTGCTCAAACGAATGGGCAGTCTTCTTGTTCAAGAGGACACGGACGGCCTTACGGGGCTTCACCCCACTGCGGATGATGGTTACCAGCTTGGGACGCACAAAATCTTTGTTCTCCTTTGCCTGGGCACTGTTGCTGCTGGCCAGAGACTGAGGTGCTTTCTGGTTGGCAGATGTCTTCACATTGACAGACCAGTTGGGATTGACGTTCTTGGTGTATTCTACCTTCTTGAAGAAGTTGTCAGATGAGCAGACGTAACTCTCCCCTTGTAAGAAAGAAAGGAACACCAGTCAAATTCTGCAGTTATTACCGTAAGACTGTGGAAAAACAGACACTATACATTTCCCCCCATTAATCATGCAAAGCATTAATAATTGTTTTCATTAGCACTTCCCTGACAGCTTGTTATTAAAACATTTTGTCTTGTTTCAATGTTATATTTATGCTTTTTAAAAACATGGCTAGTATTCCCCAAAGTAAGCAAGTCAGCGACAGCTTGCATCAGCAAATACACACTACACTCAGTCACATGAACCAGGGGTTTCAAAAGGTTGAGTTCTAAAGGTATTTAAGTATCTGAAGATGCAGCTAAGCTGTCTAAAAGCTCCTAAACACCAAATTCATTTAATCCTCACCTAAACTATTTTGTAAATTTGCCAGCTTCCTCTCCATCTCTATAGACCTAGCTACTACTTAAGGCTGACATGCCCTGCCAAGAGGATATCAACATTCATCCACAAGCACCTTTTGTGTCATGCCTGAAAAATAACAAAAATCTGGTACCGAATAGTCTCTACCAAAAGCAGCTTTGATAAATCCAGCAGGCGTAACAAATATGCTCTGTAATAGTGTCAGTGGTTTATTAGAGGACAGACCTAGAGGCAGCTCAGATAAAACACTACACCAAATACCACTGCTTACTTTTATATGGCTGGTACCAGCCCAAAATATATTAAATCCAAATTTAGATGTGGTAGAGAAGGGTTACACAGTCTTGTTAGCAATTCACAAAAAAGCCCTCCCCTATCCCATCCAAAATTAGTTTCAAGCTTTGTCTGCAATTTACAGAATCCCATCGAAGATTTTAGGAGCACCTTAAAGGATTTGTAGGATCTTCTTTCGCGCCTGTAAATCTGATGGATGCTAGAAGAGTTATTACTAGAATGAGACTGTAAACCAGTATCCCTAAGGGAATGTAGCTGTCTAGTCTGGAATGACTCAGGCTGCTGAGTACTTGAGGAGGCACTGAAAAAGTCAGTCATCGCTAGGGGAAGAAGCTTTTGTCTCACCATTAGATAAAATTTTAATAGGAACTGAAGTATAACCTAGGTACCTCTAGGATCTCATAGAGTTTCTTTCTGTGTTTTATTGGCCTGATATTACAGAATGAAGTTCTTCAACTGTTATGATAGGTTTGAAATCAAAATATAATTTAACTATTTTGAATAAGAAAAGATCCTTCTTTATATAGACACACTGGCTGCATTTCCTCATCTGTTCCCTACTGCAAATGCCAGGCCTGGACATCTTTGAAAGCCTACCCCATGTCCGAGCTTGGCTTTCCATTACAGGATCTCTAGGACAGGATTTGACATCCAGTTGGCAAAGCTGTAAATGTGGATTTCCAAAACACCCACTGATTTCCACAGAACAGTCCAGGCATGGAACATATCCAGTACAGTGTTCATAGTCATCTTTCTGCTGACTAAATGGCATTTGGGATGGAGGCAGTGAGACGATCCCTTCATAGAACACACGGTGAGACCTCTAACAGGTACAGAAGAAACACAAGGCTTTAATAGGCATAAAACAATGGTCTGTTCAGTATTTATGACCTTATTACTGCCTGGTGTTTGATGTCACAGGCAGCCATAGCAAAGATGCAGGTTGGTAAGTTCTTGTTAAAATCTGACATTGTACCAGTTTGCCAGAAAGGGATGTCTACTCATGGTGCTCACACACCAACTGCAGCTCTTCTCCATCTCCCAGTTGTATAAAATGACCAAAATCATTTATCAACGGGAAGCAGATGTTCCATTTTCCCTTCTGAAGATGGAACAGAAATAGAGAAGAGAGAAGAGACCTAACAAGGGTCATGATGAACACTCTCAGCCGGGCATTTTATCAACTAATGTACCCCAAATTAACACAGTAATCCCACCAGGAGGACCTGTTGGCTTGAACGAACAATAAAAACCTCTATTTGAGGCATGTATCCTGCCAGCAAAGGCCCTCAATAAACTGACCATGTAGGACCCATAGCTGAAGCTCTTTAATTCCTTACATTTCTTGAATCCAACTCAATAGAAGGATAAAGATAGCCCACAGAGTCCTATATATTATAGAGAATTCCCACTAGAGGTATTGTTTTCCAGAAGCGTTGAATACTTTAAATCTTTCTGATTAATAAGTGATAAGTTGTGGTTTATTCATCTGCTTCAGCCAAGCAACACCTGGTGCAGAGGGGGCCTGCGCTTCTCTCCAGTTTCACAACTGAGCATGAAGCACAGCAAGGGGAGTTTGGAACTAGCCCTCCTAAGAACCTGAGCCCGCCCAGCTGCATAGCCCTGGGTGGCTGAGGCTTTGTAAGCGTGCTTGACAGAACTGTAGCTTTTTAGGTAGGGGGTTTCTGTGTTTACATGCAATACTGGGAATAAGTGACGTGAATCCCATCTGCACTGCTGTGGCAGCTCCTGACCTCACCTGCACCTCCGCTTCCCTGCTTGAAAACCAGAAGCAGCAATCTCTGCCCCCGAAGGCTTGCAAGGCTGGACTGCCATCTGCATTTAGCTATACTCTGTGATAGAAGATGCCACACAAAAGAAATCCTATGTTTGTACTGTGGTCTACAAACGCTTGAGGTGTGGAGTGTATTTTCCATTAATAATTTCCATGTTTTGAAGTAAGCAGAAGAGATTATTGGTCTGTTTGGTAGAGAGCT
Source organism: Buceros rhinoceros silvestris (assembly GCF_000710305.1). Classification (NCBI taxonomy): domain Eukaryota; kingdom Metazoa; phylum Chordata; class Aves; order Bucerotiformes; family Bucerotidae; genus Buceros; species Buceros rhinoceros. The sequence goes on along the minus strand of NW_010402822.1, from coordinate 6,690 downwards.
ATTACTCTCAGTTCCAGCTGAATCGTTGGAGATCCCTCCCTGCACACCATAGCTGTCTAGTGTATTTACAGCAGCGCTCACTGAAGGCAATTGTGGCAGGAAGGCAAAACTCCCCACCCAGGCTCTGTTTCCACAGACGCAGTATTAGGTTGTTGTGCAAATATATACACTGGCCTTTCAAAATACATTCACAGTCACAAGTGGAAAATGTAATCTGCCCTTTCTCACTTTGTCTCATTTAACCCAAACCCTAGCAAATGTTTTACTGAATTCTAAAACTGGCCAGAAATTTCCTTGGAGCGACACTTCAGAGCTGCAGTTGAGAACAGCAGCTCTTTTCAGCATCCCTTCTGCAGCTATAGCCAGATAGCTCCAGGGAAGAGGAGCTTTTCTTTCCTTCCTCCCTGACCTAAAGATGTAACCTGAAGTTTTAACTTAATTTAAAAATCACTTCAACTGATGCCTTCCCAAACTCAGTTTATGGCCTTCAAATAATAGCAAAATTACCATTCTGGTTCCTCAGCGAGGCACAGCCCTTCTACCATTGCTGTTCCCGTGTTTACTACCGCACTTCCCAAACCTTACCATGAGGTGGTGGCGGGACTGGGCAAGCATGGGCTGTGACCTTCCAGCTCTGAACATGTGTATTGTGGCCAGATCACAATCTGAGGGGGAATAGCGCTACCACCATAGAAGGAGGAATGGTTGCGTGGTTTCTCTGCTGCATCTACGCTAAGCCTATAATGAGAAGTGGAGGTGTACAACTGTGTTGGTCAAATAGAAGTCCAAGACACAGCATGGCTGCTAAGACATGCGCAGCATCTCAGAAGGGAAGGGGAGGGGAGGAAGTGGAGATTTTGACACAAGCGAAAGAAACAGCTCCAAGAAGTTTATTACTCCCCAGCCCTAAGCATAAAAATCTGTGCACAAATATTTTCAGGAACATGTCTTGAGGGAGCGAGCAGCTGTGTGCATGTGCAGAAAACCCAACTATAAGCTGCGAGAAGGTACAATGATCAGCCACGTCGTTACATCCAAACCAACCCCAAAGAGACACGCTCACGCACTGGGGGTGGGAAGCGTTTGTGAGAGCACCAAGATCCAGTCTGCTGCTGAACACCCCTCTGTGGGCACCACAGCAGCGGTGCCAAGGACAGTGTTTTTGTAGTGCAGTGCCAGGTCAGTGCGAGATGCCCTTTCTGCCCGGCAAAGCCAAAGCCCTGCAGGATGATGTGCACTTGTCATCACTCCAGTGTGCTCCAGAGGTGTCACAATTTCTACTGTGCCGCCAGACCAGCCAAGGCATTTATTTATTCCTCTTTCCTGCCCTTAGCAACAGATGGGCTGACTATAAACCTTTGACCCTAAGCCATGACCAGCATATTTGCCATTTGAAGCCACGGCTGGTATCACACTGGGTTATTCTGGCTACAAGTACATTACACATCACTGTGCTACCAGTTTGATAGAGGCACAAGGCGATTATTCAGCTCCTAAAGAAGGGATGATCTCAGCAAAGATAAGGTCTGCCTTAGAGAAGGTTTCTTAGAGAAACTCTAAGCTCAAGATGAGCGCTAATCCTTCAGTGCTCTTACAGCAGCTCCTTATGACAACACCAAAATGACAGGCTGTGCTTTCAGAAGAAGGCATCCTTTCTCAGCACGCACCAGCAAATTTTCAAGTATAATGAACTGCGGGCAGAAGTCTTGCAAGAAAAATCAGGAAAGCTGGATTGAGGCCATTTTTAAAGCATAACTGCTAACAGTTCCTCCAAAAACAGGCTCTGTGGTCTGCAGTCAATTGTGCTTGTTGTTAGCTCTGCTGTTACGAAGTTGAGATTGTGCTACTGTGTCCAGCTTTCATGTTTCATGGGGTTTACTACGACTTCAATAGGAGTTCAGTGGACTTAACAGCTTGCAGAGTGCATTACCTATGGTGTTAAAGTAGGCCTTTAGTTTCAAATGCACGGACTTCCTGCTACTTTATGTATTAAAAAGGATCCTCCTCTGCCTCAAGACCTACTCCACCATGGCCAAATGAGCTCTGGAAGCGCTTCCTTCCCCTGGCTCTTCCACAGGGAGCTCTCCCATGAGAGACAAGCACCTCTTGTTCTGCTGAAAAAGTGAAAGAAATATGTGATTACCACATTGCCTTCAAAAGCGCAGTGTGGCCATAACACAGAACCACGTGGCTAAGTTGTGTCATGTAGGGTGTAACGAGTCGAGCTCTCAGGACAACAGCCATAGAAAGCAATGCCACAGGTTACCAAGACTTCAGAACTGGACTTCATGAGTTTCAGTTTTCCAGGCAAATTGGAACGCGCACACACTGGGTGGAGTCCTCAACATACTATAAACCCCTCGGTCTCAGCACACACCGGGCTCTGCACGGCTCCAGGGCGGGGTCCTTCCTATGATTACTTTCAACACTCCTGGATAAGATTCTGGAAAAGATTCCCCAGGGCCTGAGAGGATATGAAAAGCTTGGAAACACTTTGTGGAATATCTCACACAGCCCAAGAAAGTTTGCCATGAGATCCCACTGAGCAAAACAAAATCCTGTTCAGCTTTTTCTAGTGTTTGACCTGAAGCAAGAACAAATTTCAGACAAGTAGCCCAGCACAGGACAAGAGCCTAAACCCACCCTTGGATGGGCCCTCCAGCCACAGCCCAAGGGGCGCTGTGCCCTGCCAAACATCCTGAGCACACCAGGGGCTCAGAGGGGAGGAGCTCTACAGCTTCAACTAAACGCTGAGTCTCTCCAGGTCTTGTTTTAATCTTTGTCTGCATTTCAGCATTTACTGACTGCATCTAATCCCTGCTACAGTTGTGTTTTATGGGCTTATTTCCACAGGTATTTCTGGCCCTGACCACACTTAATTCACATGAAATCAGCCCCTGACAGAAGCGGGTCTAAAGTCCACTTATAATGAAAAACCTGAAAGACACCAGTACCTCCAAACCACCCACGAGACCCTGAACAGGGCTCAGGAAGGGGATAAAAGCACTTGAACAAGAAAGCTCAAAGCTCTGATTCCCATCTTTGTCTTGCTTGTGGACTGTTGGACAAACGAGTCAAACGGCTTTTCTGCATCTCAGTTTCTCATTGGCAATGACACCTTCTTCCACCTTGACACATCCAGACCATAATCTCCCCATCCAGGAGCTCACTCCTTACAGATTTAACTAGTGCCTTGCACAGCAGGATGCCCTGTTGGATCAGTGCCCCAAATGCATTGTGACAAAGGTCTATCTTTACAAGCGGGAATTTGGCTTCTGAGGCAGTGTCAGTCACTCCCTCCAGAGGAAACAAACCAGTCCCCACCAGTACTGCCGACGACTTGGAGCTGCAATGGCCTCAGCAGCCCGCAGCCTGCCTTGTGCCTTTCCCTCACCCTCAAGTTGCACTTTACTGTCCTGTTCATTATGTCAAGAAACTGCTAGTGAGGCCACATGGGAAAGCAGCAAAATTATGGAGCGGACTGAAAGAAACCTCATCTGTTCCATAAAGAACTCATTTGTGGGACTATGGGAACAGTAAGTTGCAACCTGAGTTTGGAACACATGGCCAGGAACAGCATTTCTTAACCCATCTTCACTGCTGAAGTCAATGCGTAACATCAGCTTCCGCCTTCACCCAGCCCTTCATTCAAAGAAAAAAAGCAACACGGCTGAGGCAAGGAGAATCTTTCATCTCATCACAACGGGTCTACAAGGACATAGAAGCTCAAAACGACCCAAGGAACCAGACACCCTGTCCAGGTGACTAGATTTCAGTAGACACTGGGATGGCAAATGTGAGCTGCTCTCCTATCAGCTCAAGCAAATCTGGAAAAGATCGCACACGATTTTTTACTCTCTTTCATATTCAAGCTCTCCCAGCACAAGGCACAGCATTAACAGTTACAACAGCGGCTCACCAATAATCTATAAAGGCAGCTTCATATATTGACTTCCCTTGGTCACCAGAACCAATTATAATATGATTTTTTTTTCCAAAAGATCCACTTATTGACTAAAACAACCATGACTGATAGTGGCACTTGGGCTAAATATCCACACCTGACTCATCCACAAGAGTACATGAGTGGAAGACGCTGTCAGCAACTTACCTGTAGTCAGGATCAGCTGCAAAAGTGCAGTAAGAGGATGCTGAACTGCATTAAGCCAACAAGTAGACTGAGGAGAATACAGTCCTTGTCGATGGCAGCACGTGCATTATTTACAGATGCATTAAAAGTGAACACTGACAACAGGGAGCACAGTATAGGAAAGGACCAAGAGGCACATCTCAACTGGCAGTTAGGAGGGATGCGATCAAGAAGTAAGAGACATCCACTTGTTCCATCTTGGACAGACTGGGAAGTAAAACATCCATCCAGAACCTTAAGAGAAGAACCCTGAATGCCAGGGAACAAAAGGCTACCACGCCTGGATCTGGAGAGCAGAAGGATTATTTCCAAACCCATCTAATTAGCAGCACACCAAGTGGTTTTTGTTCACCTGACATGTCTGCTCAAGGATACTGGTATTGTGCAATATCATCCTCTGCCCTCCAGAAGGACATTCAGACTACATCATATAAGCACATTTTTAAATCATGCAGAAGTAACCAAGTACATAGTATGTGCTGTGAAATATTATCAGTAATTCACCAGGTTTTGGAATCAAACTACTGAGCTGAGCCGCTCCGATGACTTTCTCCCTAGGTTCTACTTGTTTATGGGAAATTACAACAATAGATGTCACATTATAGCAACCAGAACTGGTTTAGTTACCCTCAGTCTCCAACCAGAAAGCTGATTTATATGGCAAACATACACCGTTTGTTTATGTCCTGTTCTTGTGTGTCACGGCACAATTACTCTGAAGTTCTGTTTTTCCATACTGGTACCTAACAGTGTGTCATACGAACACCCAAGCTAATAGTGTAGTTTACCACAAGGTAGTAACCAACCATGGTACTATAAATCAAATGTAACGTCTTTCCAGACTACTTTTCTACACCAGATGTGTGGGTGATCCCTAGAAAAATGGGTATATTGTTACCATTAAACTGTCAAAAACAGCATGCAGATCTACTTTTTACATTTTCAAACACCAAATTCCTTTGTTTTAACTCCGCTCAGACTGTATTCTCCTAGATGATGCTCTGCTGAGGACACAGCCACGCAGATAATCCTATTTTGCTTTAGTGCCACTTCTTCACTGCTGCGTCCAGATGCCGTTTTGGCAGAACAAAGCCAGAACCCAAATGCCACCATCTCCTGCTATACCTTAACCAGCAGAAAAATTTTCAAGAACTATGTACCTTCTTAGCTGCAGCAAAACCCAGTGTAAAGCGGGTGCAACAACTAAAGGCTTCTTAATTTCACTGACAAAAAGCAAGAAGAGTATAAAAGGAGAATAAAGAACTGAAGAACTGTGGTTCCTGAAGATGTACACGGAACCTAGGACAAGCAAGACTGAGAGCTGCCATGAGAGAAAGGCTGTGGCCATATTAAGAGATCAGAATGAAACATGGCAGAATCTCTAAAATTAAGGGAGGCCACACCTCCATTCGACAGCTGTAAGTGGGCTAAGAATAACTCCACTACGACTGCATCATCTCTCCAAAAGGCAGCAATTTCATCCCAGCAGAATTCCACTGTGGAAACCAGTATTTATTCCATGTGCTCCTCCCCACAAAGTATTTTGGGGAAATGCGTATCCCACTTGAGAGATCAGGAATTCTAGGGAGAGATGCTTTAGTCAAGGTCACACAATGACTCACTGCTGAGGCCGCCCCTGCAGTTCAGTGGCTCACACACTCACATCCATTGTCTTGTATTAAAGGCAAAAAGCCTTGTGGATTTTCTGTGGTCACCAAATCAGCCACATCATCTTGCAGGACAACATCAAGGAACAGGGAAGAGCAACTCACTTCTTGCAACAGAGTAATCAGGATATTCCAGGTCCAAACAAAGAATGGAATATCCGAGTTGCTCAGGGAAAAGCAGAGTGGCTGTGGGTGTTCCCTGTGCACCCCACTTCGGCTGCGCTGCCGGCAGAGCTTGCCCACAGCCATGCCTTGGGCAGAGGCAGGACTGGCCGTGTAGCCATTTCATCCTGGGGGTCCTCCTGACACTCCCCAAGAAAGGCAGCACCCACAGCAGCAGCACTCATGGCAGCAGCCCACTGCTGCAGAGGCAGCTCCCAGGCACAGGCAGGGCTGGCAGCTGAGCTCCATGGGAGCCAGCCTGCCCCAGGCCACCCCGTCCGGACAGGACTGATTTGTGACCCACCCTTCATCCCGTCATTCAAGTGACACTCAGAAGAGCAGGCAACCGCCACTCTTTCTAGAATCAGGGATACACTCAGACCTGCCCTGAGCATCCCCTGCACACTCAGATCCTGCAGGGGATGCCTTCTCACACTTCCCCCGCAGACCTACCACAGCAACCCCACCACCACACACAGCCTCTGCAGAAACACTCCCCAAGTACACCTCCTTACACCCCCCATCTGAACACCTCAGTACACCTCCCTTCCACACAGACCCTGCATGAACCATATTCAGACGAAGCACATGAACTTGCAGCGCCCTCCACACACATCACTCTGCAGGAACCCTCCCAGCACTCCCCCTCACGCACACACCTCCACACACTCCCAGCACAGATGCCAACACGCACCCTGTGCGCAAACCCCC
>NW_010402821.1:0-3314 GCF_000710305.1 Buceros rhinoceros silvestris | reverse complement strand
TTTTATCCAGCAAAGAGTACACTCATCAAAGCCATGAGAAGCCAGTTTCTCCAGAATAATGAACCCAACTGAGCAAAGGGATATTCCATACTATATGATGTAATGCTTAGCATGTAAAGCTGGGGAAAGAAGAATAAACGCTTTGAGTGATGGTGTTTGTCTTCCCAAGTAACTGTTATATGTGATGAAGCCCTGCTTTCCTGGATATGGCTGAACACCTGCCTGCTGATGGGAAGTGCTGAATGAATTCCTTGTTTTGCTTTGCTTTGTGTGTGCAGCTCTAGCTTCACTTATTAGACTGTCTCATGACAGCCCATGAGTTTGCCACTTTTACCCTTCTGATTCTCTTCCCCGTCCCACTGGGGTGGAGTTAGCGAGTAGCTGTGTGGTGCTTAGTTGCCAGCTGGAGTTAAACCATGACAGTCCTCAGAGGCTGTAGTTTTTTCAGGAAAAAGTACCCTCCAACACAGGCTCTCCATGAGCCACAGTTTCTTCAGGGCATATCCTCCTGTTACTACATGGGCTCCTCTAGGGGCTGAAGGAGAGTCTGTGTTCCAGCACCTGGCGTACTTCTCTCAACTTGGTTTCTGCAGCGCTGTTTCTCACACTTTTTTCTTCACTTCTTACCGACTCTGTGCCTTTGTTTCTTTAACCTCTTTTCCTTGAGTCTTTACCTTTTTGGCTGGTGGGCTCAGCCTTGCCTTGCATTGTGTTTTTTGGAGCTGGCTGGAACTGGCTATGTCCAGCAGTGCAGTTCTGGCCTTTCCTCACAGAAGTCATGCTGCAGCAAACACCACCAACTCCACGCCCTGCCTCCCCATCACCCCCCACCTAACATCTAGACACTGACACCAAATATATCCTTTTTCTTTTCGGTTAATAGTTTGATTTAATACAGTTTTTCTAAGAGGTGCTTAAAAGATCAACAATTCAGAAGGAGACTTATCAAACTTTACCAGGAACTTCTGTCAAAATAGGTGGTTCTATATAAAGCACAGTGTACTTTGACATTACTGAAATGTTATACCATAAAACATTCTTCTTTTTTTTTTTTTTTTTTTTTTTTTTTTTTTTTTTTTTTTTTTTTTTTTTTTTTTTTTTTTTTTTTTTTTTTTTTTTTTTTGGTAAAACTTACACTCTTTAAGAGCTGTATAATTTTCTAAAATCATCTATTTTGAATGTATTTAATTGCCCATCAATATCTACAAGTGAATGAAATTCTACTTAATGCATTTAATGATGGGAAAATTTTAAATGGATTTGGAATTTCAGTTGAATAATCTTGCCAAATCAAGGATGCCTGTGAAAATTGTTGAAACCTACTCAGCCTAACTGCACTGTGACAACTAAATAATGTCTGCAATCAACTATTTTATTGTAAACACATTAAAAAGCCCTTTCTAGGGCAAGAAAAAATAATATCATAAAGTAAACGTCCTTGATCACCTCATGGATTATGATAGCTGCCCAAGAAAGTATGTGCACTTTAAAGAAATTGTAGAGGTTTCTATGGGGCTAGGTGTTTGAGCACTCCTTTGTTACGTGGTTTGTACCCCACACAATTAGATAGCATTAAAAAACATTATTCCCTGAAATAACATACTGGTAAAGTTCCTTTATGCCCTTGGCTATGTAGCTCCTGGCACAGAATAAAGATTATTAACCTCTCCCAGACATGTATGCCAGATATTCCATGTATGATCAGACAATCCCAAACCCCTGACAGCAATTGAAAAATCTGAAGCAAGACAAGATTTACCCTCAATGGAGAAAGATCATATTGGGGAATATTTAACCAAACTGAACAGATATTAATCCATGGGACCTGTGAGTGTTGAGGGATCTAGCTGAAGTCACTGTGAGAACATCTTCAAAAGGTCATGACAATCAGAGAAAGCTCCTGACGACTGAAAGAAAGTAAATATCACTCTTACCATCAAGAAGGACAGGAAGGAGGATTCAGAGAGGTACAGGGCAGCCTGTACCTCTCACTCACAGGGCAGCCTCAGCCTGCTCACGTGACAGGTGATGAAAGCAACCAATCATTGAAACAATTTCTAAAGACATGAAGGACAAGAAACTGATTGGGAGGAATCAGCATGGATTTACAAAGGGGAAATAATTTCTGGCCAACCTGGTAGTCTTCTACAAGAAACTGACAGGCTTGGTGGATGAGGGAACAGCAGTAGATGTTGATTATCTTTACTTTAGTTCAGTCTTTTTTCAATATGTCCCAGTAACTAATTCATAGTCAAACAGATGAAGAATGGGCAGGATAAGTAGACAGTGAGGTAGCTTTATAGTGAGCTAGAACTGCTGATTTCAGAGGGCTGTGATCAACAGATGAAGACCATATAGAGTTCAGTTGATGGTGATGTAGCCAGGGGTCAATACTGGAGTGAATATTGTTTGAAGTCTTTGTTAATGACCTGCTTGGGGAAACCAAATACAATCTCATCAAGTACAAAGATGAGATACATATGGAGGAGTGGTGGGTACAACATATGGTTGTGGAAGATGCTCCTGTTCACATGGGTATCAACAGGCTAGAGAAATAGGCAGAGAGAAATTTAATGAAGTTCACCAAAAGGAGATGCCAAGACCTGCCCCTGTGGAGGAGTAATGCTATGTCAACCCCCTGGAAAGAATCTTCAGGAAAGACATGGGGAATCCTGAAGATAATCAAGTTGGGCAACAAGGGAAGGCCAAGGAGGGACCTTCTCAGTGTGTATGGAAAGCAGTAAAGAAGACGGAGTAGAAGTTTTCTCAGAGGTATCAAATGAAAAGGCAAGAGGCAATGGGCACAGACTGAAATGCAGTAAAATCCACTGGAAAATAAGGGAAAAAAAATTACTTTGAAGCTTATCAGATACTGGAACAGATTGCTCGCAGAGACTGTAGAGTCTCCATCCCTGGAGACTTTCAAAGCCTGTCTGGATATAGCTCTAAGCAAGCTTCTTAGGCCCACCTTGTTCTAAGCTTGGCTTTGGACTAGGCAATCATCAGAAACTTCTTCCTACGTTAGCCATTCTGAAATTCTATGGGGTTTTTTTGTTGTTGTTCATATAACAGGTGTTCCATCACATCTTTAGCACATATATTGTCTTTAAAAAGACAGGGACTGTCAATTTCCTGTAGAGTTGTGAGATGCCTGGGGCCTCACCATACTGCAGCAAATTGAAGGATGGTAAGATGGAGTAGCCCTGTATATTAGGGAGTGTTTTGATTTTCTAGAGCTTAATGATAGTGATTATAGAGTTGAGTGTTTATAGTAAGAATCAGAGGGAAGGGCAACAAGGCAGATATCATGGTGG
>NW_010402820.1:123963-138833 GCF_000710305.1 Buceros rhinoceros silvestris | reverse complement strand
CTGCAGACGATGCCAAAGCAGATGCTGGAGAAAGAAAAAGCTGAGCCGTGGGCCCCGGAGTGTCATAGCTGCAGTGTCGGTGGGGTGACACTCTGAAACTCTGGAAATGTTTGTCCCCCAAAAGCCATCCTGTTTGCACGGCACTCGCAGCCCCTATGGTGCCCGTGTCCCCACTGACTGCTGCCTGCAGGGAGGCTGCCCTTGCCTCCATCCCGGCCTGCCGAGGATGTTACCCAAAACACTTCTCATAACACTGACCATCTTTTTTTTTCCCTTTGTTTTTGCTTTGACACTCGTATCTCTTTCCACTGTAAGGTCATTTTGTCTCCCTGTGTGCTGGCTTGCTTAAAAAATGAGCTTTGGGGGAAGCTGTAAGCAGGTAGAAATTCCACAGTTCTTTTAACCCATTTCTGTTTCAGCCCTGGAATGACTACGCTTTCCACCTTTGCCGAGACAGGTGCTTTCTGCTCCTCTCTTAAAAAAGGTAGTCTTACCTGATGGTAGGCACAACCTCACGGGGACTGAGTCTCTGTCCTGATGCTGTACGTGGGATCTCTGAAGGATGGGGCTGTCCTTGCCATGCTGAAAATGGGATTTTTACACCCTGCTGGCTCTGGGACATTTGTATAAAGGCAGGATGCCTTTCTGCAGCCCATGCTGCAGGATGGAGCTCATCGCCTCCAATTCACCAGTCACTATTTTAGGTAAGAGAGCTAATGGCTTTCTGGAGGCAGAAAGGGCCCCTGCCCTTCTGCAGAGCTGGCAGTGGGCACTGCACCATGGAGAAAACCCTCAGCCCTTTGTGGGGAAAGTGATGGGAAGCACCAGCTGCTGTGTGGTGCAGGATCCTCTCAGGAAGGTACTGAAAAGGCTTTGCCCACCGGCCTCAGTGGAGCCACCTCTCCCTCCAGGCCCAGGTGGAAACCCCACCGTATTTCAGGCAGAAGCAGATCAATGGGACATCCTTGTCTGCCTCTGGATTGGTGGAAGGGAGGGACTAAGGCTGGGGCTTCACAAGAATCCCTTGAATGAGTAGAATAAAGGAAAACCCCAAGACCAAGCAGAGAAGAAACAAAAGGCGAGTTGGGCCACAGCCAAAAGAAATGTCTGGGGACAGACCTGGCTTTGGTTAAAATAAGAAAATGAAAGAAGGAACAAAAGCTCCTAAAAGATTTAAAAATACATATTTAGTGTGTGTGTACGTGGCCACACAAGCACAGATTGGGGAAGGTTTTCTAAATAACAAGCAGGCAGTGGGGAAAATCATCCTTAGCTGGTCCCCAGGGCACTACCTTCCCTCCACAGCTATTCCTGTCGCTGCACGAACATTGCCTATGCTGAGATAACTCATCAAAAACGTGGAGGAGTTTCACACCCCCTCCTCTGCCAGTTAACAGGGCAAATGACAGGGCTTGCAAGCCTCTAGATGTGGTTCCATGGGTAGCAGATGCAATGTAGGTGTTGGAAAAGTGTCTGGAGAGGGGCGTGAAGGTCTGTACCACCATGGCAGGAGCCAGCTGTTCACTGAGCTGATAGAAAAGCGAGGGTTGAAGCTGGGGTGGGGACGGCTGCCAGGAGCCGGTCCCAGTGCTCCACCATGCCTCTGGTACTGGCTGTTGTTCCAACTTCACCTTCTACTCTCTGGATGTGACTGGAGGAGAGCCCACACCTCCAACCCAGCCAGGTGCTGAGTAGACAGACCTCAGCTGGGGCAGGAGGGCCACTGATGGTGGCAAGACACTGCTCGGGTACAGCTATGAGACAACATGGAGCTGCACTTGAGCCTGGTGAGTGAAGGCTGGACTGCTCTGAGAGAAGGAGGCAGCAGGAGCAACCAGCAGGAGCAACCTGCAACAGGTTGCAATTCTCCAAGGAACTGATGCATTTGTTAGCTGTTTGTGGATGATTAATAGCAATGTTATATCATCTCCTCAGAATGGTGGGATTACCAGAATGTTTTATCCCCCTCCCAGTTTCTGTCTCTGGAGGCTCCTTGAGACCTCCTGTGGCAAGGGCTGGCTGTGAGGAGCATGAGGTTTGCAGGAGATTCCCCAGAGGGAAGGGATCTGGACCTGCATGCCAGAGAACAGCTAGGGACAGCCTTCAGGCGCATTAGGCAAGAGCAAGGAGGGATGTTTTCTGGCTAATGCCCTGAGGGTCTGGCCAAGCTGCGCTCAAGGACATGAGGAGCTGCATGATTTCCACAGGTGACAGGACCAGAGCAGATCCTGGGTCTGAAGAGCTGGGGGATGCTCCTGCAGCTTCATGCAAGTCACTGCCAGTCTCAAACTACCTTACGAAAAGCGGTTGCATGGGCCAAAATTGTTTTCCAGAAGAGGGCACTGGAAAAGCGTATGTTGGCAGGAGACTGTGGCCACATCTTTCTGATGTTTCCCCTCCTTGTTTCCTCTCCAAGTAGGGCCCTTGCTGCTGTGGAGGGACCAGAGATGGGAAGGACTTTCTGGCTGCCACCGGGCAGGCATTGCAGCTATCAACGTCTCCTACATCTTGCAACAGCAGCAACCTGGTGGACCCTACTCCTGCCGAGTGATGGATCGCTCTCCTAGGTTTTGCAGACCCCAAATTTGGGAGGAGCTGGAGCCAAACCCCAGGTTTCCTACAGCCACCAGGTGAGAGCTGCCTGGGGGGGGAGAGGTATGGGCTCCCTGGCCAGCACCATCCCAGCAGCTGGAGGAAACCTCGAGGTAATGTCTGGCATGCCTTGATTTTTTTTTTCTCTATCTGGGGGTGTTGCATTTAAGAAATTAAGCCTTGTGACAGCTCCTGGAGGTAACTACCTCCACTTTACAGGTGAAGTGGTGCAGAAGGAGATCCAGTGATTTGACTAGGACTGCAGAGAGTAAAATCCAGATTAGTGTATGTCGAGTTGTGGAGCTATGTGAGATGGAGATACTCTGCAGGCTGCAGGGTGCAAGACTCATGTGTGGGGGACTCCTGTGGGGCTACCTCTGGCTCTCTTGGGACAGCAGCTCTTCACTCTCCTTCAGTTCGTTGGCCATTGCATGCAGGAAAAAAAAAAAAAGCTACAAATTGTCCCTGTCATTCAAAAAAACACCATTAGAGGAAACAGTATTTTTCCAGGATACATTTTTACCATCTTTTGTTACACCTTTTCTAGGCATTTGAATGCAGTTTCTTGTCTCTCAGTGCTGCAAAAGTGTTGCATGGTTTTGAGTCAGAGCAACAAACTAAAAGATCTCCTCCAGTGGCAACACTAAAGGAGATGGAGTGACCAAAAATGTTGTGGAGTAACTGAAAAGCTTTTCTTTGCAACTCAACTGCAGAAATGCTTATGGTTCTATTTTCTAACTTGCCTTTTTTAGGAGAAAGTAGCCCCAGTATGCTCAAAATGAGTCATTCACATCACATGCCATGAGGTGAAGCACATAACTCTGACATTACAGCACCAGTTTTGTGTCTGAGGCTTTTCCAGTCCTTCACATTTACAGATTTGAGATTAAAAAAAAAAAAAATCCATGCTCTCATATATATATTGTTAAATACAGTTGATACGGCAAGGTGTTTGAGTTATTATTCTCTGTATGAGCTCAGCACCTAACAAAGGTGAGCCAGTTCATAAGATTTGGCTCTAGCATTTGTTATATTTAATACATGGATTCTATAGGCAACATATAATGGTATAATGGATTTTTTAAAATCTTTGTATCTTAATAGACTTTTCATCTCAACGAAGACAATGCCAAAATTCTCTGAGAGTCAGGAAAAGTGATGAGAGCTCTTACAAACTCTTGAGCCTTAGTGTGAAAAGTAGACGTCAGCCTGTACTGTGGGATCAGTGGAAAGAAAACCATCAAGTGACAGACTGATTTTGTGTAGAGCAACAGCAGAGTACTGTTTACACCAGAGAGCAGGGAGGCAATGGCCAGTCCTGCTAGCGCTGCGGTGTTCAGACTGTAGACATCTCTCTCTCTCATGTAGGGGACTGTCTTCTGCTGTGGTGGAGGCACTGATGGGTCCAATGTGCATCTGCTGTGGACCGCATTGCTCTTACATAATTCACAGCCAGCTTCTGAGCCTACTGCGGGCAAGACCTTGATTTAATTCAGAAGCAGCCTGAGAGTTTGAGCAGATCTCAAGTTTTGAGTGAGGAAGCATTCAGTGCTTGTAAGAGTATGAATTATCACATCAAATGACGACGATTGACAATGTCTGTGCTGGATCTGACCCCTGTGTGCACCTTGTCTGGCACATGCTGCAATAGCCTCTCAGAGAGGAGAACGCTGTTTGACAAGGAGAGCAGCAGCAGGACCTGAAATATGCCTCAGTTTCCAGCAATTAACACTTTGCAGATTTAAATCCTAAGATGTCTCCCATGGATCAGATCTACAGGTGCTGTGCAAACACAGTGAGGTTACAGATTGCCCCAGCAAACTTGCAGTGGCTGGAGGGAAGTTCAGTGCGTGACACGAGGAGGCAGGGGACAACTGCAGCCCATGGCACGTGTTTGTGAGCTGAGCCCAGCTCTCTTTGTGTGTGTACGTTACACATACCAACATTTGCTCACAAAGGTTTGTCTTTTGTTTAATGTATGTCCCAGTGCAGAGCTCTGAGTACACAGTAACACTGCGGTAAAGTAGGGACAGCTGGAAAGCTTAGAGTCTTGGTTTTCACCACAGCCTTCCTCTGACTTTCGGTGTCTTCAGACAGACAAGTGACAGAAACATACAGGATATGTTTTGCTCTTACGATAAAGCAAAATATAAGAAATTCATCAGAAGTCAGCATCTTTTCCTGGGGCTTATGGCAACATTAGACTTCAGTTATCATCTGAAGGGTGATAACTCCATCATAGGAGGAACTGATGATATGAAGGGTAGAAGTTAATATATTGGATAGTGCATCAAAACTGTGTTGGAGCACAGAATATTTGGAGGAAAAAAAGAGGCAAGTGCAAATCTTACAAGATTATAAATTCTGGATGTATTAAACATGACAACTATTGAGTCTCTTCTGTGGTAATGCTGGGAATATATCACGCAGCAGACAGCTTCCCAGATTAACTGAGAACTGAAGATTCCCATGACAGGGGAAGGGAATAATGCACTATCTGGATCATACCTTCCATTCCTGGTAAGACTTGCATGCAACAGAAGTCTTTTGAGACTGCACAACAAATGGCAAAAGACTTTGAAGAGGTTGTATGTTGGTTCCTTACTTTTAATTCGTCCTCAGGATAATGTAAGAGTTGCAGTCTCCTCTACACAATGCCCACTGAAAAAAGCCATGAAACAACACCTCACAGCTGAAAGCCTCACATTTTGGATTATGATTACAGTTTAATTCAGCATTAGTTTAATCTGGTGAAGAGCACTTCAAGAGGTGACTAGCTGAAAGGTAGCTACCAAGATAGTGCAAAAATCTTCCCTGTTTTGCCAGACACTATAGCAAGGTGCAATGGCAATAAATTGTGGCATTGGAAGTTCAGGTTGGACATCAGGAGAAACTACTTCAGGAGAGTTAGTGCAGCCCCATGACAGAGGTGGGTGGCCATCCTTGGAGATTTTCAAGCTGAAGCTGGAAAAAGCCATGGCTAACCTGACCTGGAGCCTAGTGAAAATCCTGCTTTGAGTGTGTAGTTGGACAGGATACCTCCTTTCCAGCTAGTGTTTCTGGATCTGCGTTCTCCATTCAGGTAAGTCCATGCAAACAAAGCTCATGAGATTTTTCTGGCCCAATACATTAAAGGAGTGAGTAGAGGTGTCTGCATCCCAGGGATATGACAAGGAAGGCATGGGAAGGTGTCATCACAGAAGGTGGGTGACTGCTTCACCCAAGAACATGCTTTCCAGCTGTTGAGTGGCTCCCGTGTTGGACCAGTGCTTTAGACAAGGATGTTGAACAGTTGCCCTCACAGGCAAAGGACAGACAGTGTGGTGCTCCAAGCCTGTGCAAGGGGGAAGGAAAACCAGAGATCTCTCTTTGGGAGGGAGAGTCAGGACTGCTAGGCTTATGCAGCTATGGCCTTTCTTCCATCTGTCCTTTGGCAACTTGTGCAGAAATGCCTGAAAAACTGTATTCCTCATTCGCTTACAAAAGCACACGGGGAAGAGCCAAACAGGCATATCTTCTGCATCAGAAATGATATTTGGCCATGCTGATGAGATCCTGTACCTGTGAGAGACAGCAGCAAGCTGCAGCTGAGCTAGGCTTTTACCTCACTTCTCAAGCAGGTTAAATAAACCTCTGAAAATCTGAGCTTTGGGAAGGTCAAAATTCAGATCCAAATTTTATCATCTGCTCAGTCCCTCCATTAACAAGATGGCCATAACTGCTGGCAGCAGCAGCAGTTTTATGGAGTAAGATGGAAAGTTATGTGTCTCAGTGTGAGGGCAACAGGCACACAATGGTATTTTCATTTCCTAAATGCATTGAATCCTGCAATTGTCCCATGGATGGGACCTGCCTGAAGTCAAGGGAAGCTCTGAGCATGAAGCATTAGAGCAAAAGGAAGGATTAGGCCCTCAGCGGTATATTTTCATCATAATGTTTGAAGATTTACGTGTATAACTACGCAATTCAGGGTGAGACTGTGCCTCTAAGGCAAAACATATGAGCTCATAGAAAGAATTTATCATTACAATAACAATTTGCATTTCTATAGAACCTTTGATCTTAGGATCTCAAGTGCTTAACAAACACAAATTAATTAATCCTCACAACTCTCCTCAAGGTAGACAAGTATTATGGAGAGACGCTAGCAGCTAGCTTTCTATTATAAGTCTCATTTTAACTGCCTCCTAACTTTGCCAAAACTAAACCGATACACACAAAAATTTCACATGCATGATCTTGTCCTTGAGTAGGATCTTTTTAGAAATGGTGGGGCAAATAGGATAAGATAGTTTAAGATAAGTAGGTTAAATGGGGAGACCAGGAATATGTCCCTGAATGAACTAATGCACATGCTCCATTAGTCCAGAGGGGAAGGAAATTCAGAATTTGGGATAGACACTTGCTTCTCCATAACTTGCCAGCAAGGAAATTCCAAAGTGGTAAATGGTTATTCATTATTCACTCTATTATTTATTAAATCGGTGAACTAGATGAGTGCAGGAGGTAATCCGCTTTTCTAAGTAGAAGAGTTCTTCTCCAGAAGCTGCACTTGGTCCTGACTATGAAAAGGAAATCGCCAAGAGCCACGTATTACCCCCTTTGGAGCGTTGCTCTTTAAAACCTTTGGGAAAAGGCTAGGTGAGCAGGCACAGCAATGGTCTGGCATCATGGGTAGAATATTGCCTTTAAGGAGAAGCTGCCAAAGACAGCTAGAGAACCAGCACCTGGCAGTGCACCCTCATGAGGGATGGAGAACAAGAACAAATTCTTCCTCTGTATGACCAAAAAAAAAAAAAAAAAAGAAAACAAACCTCTGACTACTCATTGCTGCCCAAACCTGGCACCCAGGCATGGAGGAGAAAGCAGAAGTCTTTCCTGTTCCCTTAATCTTGAAACAGAAGGATGAGGTGTAGGTGGGCAGCAGGGTGGAGGCTTGTCCCTTGGCCATGGATTTGGGTTACCAGTTTGCTCTGGCAGGTTTACGCCGATACCAAATTGCTGCCACTCCCAGGAGGAAGGAGGAGGATAGGGGATTATGACTCAGGTGTTTTTAGGGTGGAACAGACTGTACCAGGGATGCTTCCTCAGCCGAGGGAGCTTGTGCCCCGCTCTCACCCTGGGGCCCCCCACAGCATCACTTATTGTCTGCACGCTTTTGCCTCGCCTTCAGTTATGCAGGTATGACTCAGACTCCATAGTGAGGGATGGAGTCCATGATGCTCCATGTCACCCACCTCATGCCCACATGATGCTGCAGCCCTCAACCAGGATGCAGCGTGTCGTCCTGCTGCACACTACTGCCTGGCATAGAGGGTGCTGTGTTTTGGGGACTCTTTTTAAGCCATGCTTAAAAAAAATAAAACAAAGTCCCAGAATGACTCAGAAAGGTTTTGTAAAATCTGTTATGAGCTGATTGTTGAAGGATTTTTCAAGAATATGTGGTTGGTATATACAGCAGATAGCGTCTGCAATGTTGAAAACACTGGATACAGAATCGTCAGGGAGATCTAGTGGGAACTGGCTATTAAAAAAGGAGGGGGTTACCCAAAATGGAATGCCAGGGAGGCTGCTCCCAGCATAGAGTCCTTTGGATATAGACAAAAGGAAGAATCCCCTTCGTGAAAGCCATCCCAATCCGGATGAAGAGGCTAATAAAATATTCTATAAGCATCTGGGAGAAGTCTCACAGTCACTACCACTTGTTCTTGTGGGTGACTTCAACTTGTGAGATGTCTGCTGGAAATACAACACAGCAGAGAGCAAACAGTCCAAGAGGTACCTGGAGTGTGTGGAAGACAACTTCTACACACAGCTGGTCAGGGAGCCAGCTAGAAAAGGCTCCCTGCAGGATCTATTGTTCACAAACAGAGAGGGACTTGTGGGTGATGTGGAGGTTGGAGGCTGTCTTGGTCACAGTGATCATGAGATGGTAGGTGCCAAAATGCCACCTTGGACTTGTGGGGGACTGACTTTGGCCTGTTTAGGAGACTGGTGGGCAGAGTCCCTTTGGAGGCAGCCCTAAAGGGCGAAGGAGTCCAGGAATCCTTAAGAGGAAGATCTTTAAGGTGCAAGAACAAGCTGTCCTGGTGTGACGTAAGATGAGCTGGTGGGGTAGAACACCAAGGTGGCTGAACAGAGAGCTTTGTCTGGAACTCAGGAAGAAGGAAAGTCTATGGCCTGTGGAGGAATGGACAGGTGACTCATGAAGGCTAAAGATTTTGTGAGGCTATGCAGGAGGAAATTAGAAGGGGCAAAGCTCAACTAGAACTTAATCTGGGCACCACCATAAAAGAAAATGAAAAATGTTTTTGTAAATATATGAACAGCTAAAAGGAGGGCTAAGGAGAATCTCCATCCTTTGCTAGCTGCAGGGGAAAATACAGTGACCAAGGATGAGGAAAAGGTTGAGTTATTGAACTCCACCTTTGCCTCAGTCTTTAAGATTAAGACCAGTTGTTTTCTGAGTGCCCAGCCTCCTGAGCTGCAAGACAGAGAATGGGAGCAGAATGAAGGTCCCATAATCCAAGAAGAAATGGTCAGTGACCACTGCTTAGATGTGCGCAAGTCTATGGGGCCAGATGGGATCGATCCAAAGGTCCTGAGGGAGCTGGCAGAAGTGCTTACCAAGACACTTTCCACCATTTACCAGCAGTCCTGGCTAACAGGAGAGGTACCAACTGACTGGAGCTGCCTACAATGTGACACCCACCTACAGTGTGACACCCACCTACAGTGAGGGCCAGAAGGAGGATCTAGGGAACTACAGGCCTGTCAGTCTGACCTCGGTGCTGGGAAAGATTATGGAGCAGATGATCTCAAGTGCCATCATGCAGCGTGTACAGGACAATCACGCAATCAGGCCCAGTCAGCATGGGTTTATGAAAGGCAGGTTCTGCCTCACTAACCTGATCACCTTTTGTGACAAGGTGACCCACTTAGTGGATGAGGGAAAAGTTGTGGACGTTTTCTACCTAGACTTCAGAAAAACCTTCGACAGTGTTTCCCACACTGTTCTTTTGGAGAAACTGGATGGCCATGGCTTGGATGGGTGTTCTCTTTGCTGGATAAAAAACTGGCTGGCTGGCTGGACCCAAAGAATGGTGGTAAGTGGAGTCAAATCCAGTTGGCGGCTGGTAACATGTGGTGTTCCCCCAGTGGTGGGACCTGTTCTCTTGAATATCTTTTTCAATAATCTGGATGAGGTGGTCGAGGGCACCCTCGGTAAATTTGCAGACAACATGTATTTGGGTGGGAGCGTTGATCTGCTTGAGGGTAGGAAGGCTCTACAGAGGGATCTGGACAGGCTGGATCGATGGGCCAAGGACAACTGTATGATGTTCAGCAAGGCCAAGTGTTGGGTCCTGCTCCTGCGTCACAACAAGCCCCTAAAACACTACAGGCTTGGGGAAGAGTAGCTGGAAAGCTGCCCAGTGGAAAAGGACCTGGGGGTGTTTGTTGACAGCCGGCTGAATATGAGCCAGCCGTGTGCCCAGGTGGCCAACGTGGCCAGCAGCATCCTGTGGGTCCTGCTCCTGCGTCACACCAAGCCCCTAAAACACTACAGGCTTGGGGAAGAGTAGCTGGAAAGCTGCCCAGTGGAAAAGGACCTGGGGGTGTTTGTTGACAGCCGGCTGAATATGAGCCAGCCGTGTGCCCAGGTGGCCAACGTGGCCAGCAGCATCCTGGCTCGTATCAGAAATCTTGCGGCCAGCAGGAGTAGGGAAGCGATTGCCCCCCTGTACTCGGCACCGGTGAGGCCACCTTGAATATTGTGTTCAGTTTTGGGTTCCTTGCTAGAATAAGGACACTGAGGTGCTGGAGCATGTCCAGAGAAGGGCAAGGGTGAAGCGTCCAGAGCACCAGTCCTGTGAGGAGTGGCTGAGGGAACTGGGGTTGTTTAGCCTGGAGAAAGGGAGACTGAGGGGAGACCTTATCACTCTTTACAACTACCTGAAAGGAGGTTGTAGCGAAATGAGGGTTGGTCTGCTCTCCCAAGTAACAAGCACTAAAATGAGAGCAAATGGTCTTAGGGTGCGCCAGGGGAGATTTAGGATGGATATTAGGAAAATTTTCTTCACTGAAAGGGTTGTGAAGCACTGGAACATGTTGCCCAGGGACATGGTGGAGTCACCATCCCTGGAAGTATTTAAAAGATGTGTAGATGTGGTGCTGAGGAGGGACCCTGGCAGTGCAGGGTACATGTTTGGACTTGATGATCTTAAAGATCTCTTCCAACCAAAATTGTTCTGTGATTCTGTCATCTAAGCCTAAATGGCTGTTAAGGGTCGAGGGACCGAGGCAATAATAACTATAATAACTCCTCGAGTTCCTTAAAGATTCCGTCTGCCTTGCTAGAGACAGAAGGAGTTTAAGGGGAAAGAAGAAATTCACACCTCGGTCAGCGTTTGGGAAAACTGAAACAAACTTTTAATAAACAATAAAGCCGCACAACTATACACTACTATATATATAGGTACAAACCGAGAAAAGGAAAAAAAAACGAAGAGGAGAGGACTTAGATAACCAAAGCTCTTAACAGTCTTGTTCAAGGTCGGTGCTCCTGGCAGACACCCAGCAGCGAGGTGGGAGTGAAGACTCTGCAGCTGCTCTCAGTCCCCGCCGCGAGATGGGGTGGAGCGGGGGGAAACTCCGCGGCTGCAGATTGAACAGCAGGAGTGCTCCCTTCACAAAACGGCTGGGAATCCAGATATCTCACCCGATTCCAGCCGAGACTCACGGCAGTAACAGTTCACAGCCTGTGATCCTCAGGTCCTCTGGGGGTGTCAGCCCTCAGATCTCGGGCCTAGTCGTTCTCCGGGTCGGCCCCCGCCGGGCCCAGTGGGGCCTGCTCAGGCCTGGAGATTCACAGCAGGAGCTCTCCTCCGTGCAGCGTCCGGAGCCCAGGAGAGGATCCACCCCCGGCCTGCTGCTTTTAAAGGCTCCCGACGCAACATTACGTTCAGCTGACCCCCTTAACCAGTTAAATGCAGAATTATTGTACTGCATGGAATAATTCTATTTGTCCATTTCCCAAAACAAGGAAGCTTCAGCTCAAACCAGGACAATGGCCCAGAATGAAGGAGAGAGGTGCAAAAGAAAATGCAGTTTGCCCTTTGCAGGCAGGTGGGTCCCAGTGGCCCAAGCAGACCTGCAGCAGAGCTGGCAGTATTGCCCACTGCCAGTGCAGAGCCCAGGGGCCAAGCCAGGGTCATCCTGGAGCACCCCGAATCAGCACTGCCTCCCTTTCACCACTGGAAGGTTTTACAGATCAACCAAGTGATGCTGGAAAGAGCTCCAGATGTGCTCAGAGAGGAATTACAGCAGATCGCTGGTGTTGGCTTTGCAGCAATACATAGTCCAATGCCAGAACTTGGCTATAATGATGCCATGCGGTTATCCAAACCCTTGCCGTGTTTTCCTCTACTAAGTGTGGTCAGGTGACCTTGTCCTTACATGGGTAGGTGACATTTGGCCTTTGTTTTCAATGCATTCATAGCTGTGCAACAGGTATGGCATGAGGCCCGTTGTTATTGGCCTTGTTACAGTGCTGTTATCAAGGGAGAGCAGAAGCATGCTGCAAGACCTAAGTATTTTGCAGGTTTCTGGGGAGAGCTTGATTCCTCTACTCTTATCCACACCAAATGGTACCTTACTCTTCAGATAACCTCTGGGTTTCAACAGGACAAGAACATAATCTGAATAAAAGCACTAGTATTGGGTCTTAATGAATTTGAAACATGTCCTTCAGCAACTACTTAACTTTTCACATGCTCTTTCACACAAAAGGGCATGGAGTAGTCAAAAAACACAATAAAAATTAAATACAGGTGTTATTCCCTGCTAGTCCTTCTCGTCAGTATTGCAATGTTCTGCAAAACCACATGCATCTGAAAGGGACCCAAGCAAACTGCCCTGGGCAGTGGCCTTCATTGGGCGCTCTTCTTAACAAGTGCCTTGAATACAGCCTCAAACGTAAGGTGGGACAGTGGGAGAAATACTTTGAGTTTTGATCTGTGAGTACTAACCTACTGAAGCAAGAAGTACAGGAGGATTAATCAGTATAAGTAACTTTGTTTGTACTCTTAAACCATATCACAGTTATCTAGTTGCTGTTATTTTCTTGAGTCCTTACATGGGTGACTGTGAAACCTCTCAAACTGATTACTTGCATTTATCTTCAATTATTTCTTCAACCTGAGAGCATTCTGTTCTAGATTTATTCCTTCCTCTGCTCTGTTAGATGAAAACTTTTTAGAGGATGTTGATTGATACCTTGGCACCCAGGTCTGCCCTGTTCCCTGAAGTTCTCTTTTCTGCAAACCAAGTTCACCCCAAAACAGCTCCCATGTTCAGTCCCCATTTCCAGCCCATCTGCACCTCCTGAGCCTGTTTTCAGGCGTCAGTAATTGTGTCAGTAATTCTAAGTGCCTGGTCCCAGTGGAGATGTTCCTGCTTTTCTTCAGACCCAGCACACTCACTGGAGAGACAGCAGGGAGAGCCCCAGGCTGCCTTCTGTCTCCTAAAATTGACTAGGCCGGGCTCAGCTTTGTGTGGTGTCTTCTTTCCATGCACACACAGATCTTACACTAAGCACATACTGATATAAGAGGCATAAGAACATAAGAAAGGACCTGAAACATCAAACCAGTGGTCCTCCCAGGCAGTAGTCAGTGCCTGGGGACAGCAGCAGGAGATGTTATTTAGGGAGAGCATATGAGTGTGGTCACCTTCTGTGGTCCACTTCCACGTTCATGCCTGCAACCCCATCCAGACATTTTAGTGTCCGTCTGTGGACCTGTACCCATGAGTTCATCAAAACCCTTTCTGATCCCTTGGACACTGTCTGCCTCTCCAGCTCCCTATGGCCGCACAAGAAGTGAGTCCA
Organism: Buceros rhinoceros silvestris; assembly: GCF_000710305.1. Lineage (NCBI taxonomy): Eukaryota > Metazoa > Chordata > Aves > Bucerotiformes > Bucerotidae > Buceros > Buceros rhinoceros. Next base: position 125,353 of record NW_010402820.1, on the reverse strand, counting down.
TGTCTGTTATCCGTCTATGATTACTGATAACATGGTTCCATTTTTTGTTCCTCCCTCCTGCACCCTCTCCTTTCACAGAGCAGGTTTGGCTGGACTCCATTAAGTTCTAAAGTGAACCATGAAGTAATCAGATTTTGGGACACGTACATTGCAACTGCCTCCACTAATGAGGCTGGATGTTGTACATGGCCACTGATTTTGTGGTTGGAGAGAAAGCACCACAAAATGTGGATGTTACAAATAAAAATCTCTTTCCTTCTCCAACACTATTTGGCAGAAACATCTTAGGAAATAGAAGATGGAGGGAACTAAATGTGAGGTTTAATATATATGTAGCTGGCTCAGTAATACTCTGTGATCTTCGGTAAGTCACTGCCAGAAGGTATTAGAAAGAATTTTGAGGTTAATTTTGCAAGAAAAGATCTAATGAGAATTGGTGCCTTCAAATCTCAGATCAAAACTTTGATTTATCCTCTGGCCTAATTACTGAGCCCTAATCTAGGTTTGGGTTTATGTACATGGCTCATCTTCAGGCATTGCAAGACTTTGAAAGAGGCAGCCCACTGCTCTGTGGAGTAAAACTTTCTGAAGATTTGCCAGACAAGAACTTCACCACCAGACTTTCTGAAAACATTACTAAAATGGCCTCTATCACCCTCTCCACTCATGGAACTGAAGAGAAGCAAAAATGAGTGTGAGGGGAGCACAGAGGAATGAACATTTCCTCTGCAGAAGCATCAACAACATCTGCACTGGAGAACCGAGGGCAAAACAATTCAAGCCTCTGAAACAGGGAGCCTGCGCTAAGGGATCTGCTGTTAGCTGTTCCTGACCCATACCAACCCCTGTAGTGGCCATGGATGCTGTCAGGGAGAATACTTAAGTCTCTACCTAAACCATTCCAGGAAATGAATGAAGCCCAGTCCCATCCCCTGCTCCTGTTGACTTTCCTGCCATAAATGTGGTATCTTGCCCACCAAATGTTTGGGAACATTTTTCTTCTGCCATGAAGGATGGCTTGCACTGCACACATGAGCTAAAAAGGGGCAGAACAAAAGGACAACTGCCATTCATAGCTGTGTCTCAGGAAGAACATTTGACCTACCAGCATTCACCTCTCAGTGAGTGGCTGCTGGTGGGAGAGTTTGTGGGAAAAGGGGGAACAAAAGGATAATAGCACTTTTGTTTCTTCTTACAGTCTTCTCCCTACTGAGCTAGCAACTCAGCTGATAAAAATGCGCTTGAAGTTGCTCATCCCCAAAGCTGTGGGAATGCTGGACACAAGTGCGAGTCACCATGAGTCAGGGGCTGCTGCAGGGAGGTTTGGGTCTGCAGATGCTGCTCCACCACACAGCATTTCTGACTGCAAAGCTGCTCTAGAAAACACTGT
>NW_010402820.1:115529-123879 GCF_000710305.1 Buceros rhinoceros silvestris | reverse complement strand
CCTGCTGAAGGACATGATGGCTCCATTGGACCCCAGCACTGCCACTTTCTGCCTTTTCAGATGAACTGTGTCAAAGTCTAGGGTGATCCATAGGGATTAAAAGACAGCAACTTTTCTTTGGAAGGAAAGAGGTAGTTGGGCAAAGCACCCTTTCATGTTTTCTGCCTGTTTGAAGATCACAGTGCAAGACCTGCTTTAAAAAAATCAGCACTCCTTTCCTGAAATAATCTAATAAATAGTTTCATCTTTCATTTTTATTGTGCCCTCACAGAGTACTTCTGGTATGGTATCAGTGGCTGGGATCTCGTCTTAGGGCAGTTCACATGAGCATTGAAGTCAGTGGCTATAAAGGCAAGCAACCTCCTGAATCCCCCCCTCCATAATTTTCACTTAGATTTGGAGCTGCTCCTCTGAGAGAAACTAAAGATTTGCTGTAGATTAGTACATGAGCTGCAAGGTGGGCAAGGAGCTTGCTGCATGGGAGATAATAAGGCGAAGAAAGACTTATGAGGCTGGAAGGAGGTTATTACTGACAGCTCTTGAGTAATATCCCTGGGACTCCTTGTGCTTGAGTCTTCTCATTCTTCTCCTGCTTGCCCCCATCAAAGCTGGGTGTCCTTGTCAGCCTTGTTCCTTGAGGACAACCATCCTGACTGGTGCCATAGGACAGTGCCTAAGCCATGCCCTGCCCTGTTAGGTCCCAGTGTGCAGGAGCTGGGAGAACTGTGAGCTGATGGTGGCTGTGAAAATGGCAAGTATGACCCAGGGGTAATTCGGGCTAAGATTTCCTTGAGTAAGCAGTAGAATGAAGACATAAAACCTTGGACAATAATGCTGCACCGCGCTCATTCTCTGATTTTCCATCAAACTCAATTATCCTTTGCCAGTGTTCCTGAAAAAAAAAAAAATTGATGTGTTAAAGTCAGTCACGGTCTGTCACTCTGACCAGTTTTGCTTCATTATTGCTTCCTATTCCTCTCTCTCATCTCTTGCCTGACCAAGTGTGTTTTGAGGAAAGAATGGGATTTTGTCCTCTGTTTCTGTTTAGTACAATCAAGTGAGATCATGATCCACAGCTAAACCTCCAGGATCCTGGACTCACAGTGAACAGTGCTAACAGGAGCATCAGTGGTAGGGGAGAAGAGTTGCACATCCAGCCTGGATGTCAGGGGAAGCCACTGGCAGCAAGTAACTCTTTGAACTGGGGTTTGTCTGCAGCATGTGGTTATATGCCAGGAGGCAGAGGGAATCTTTAACATCCTCTGAGCCCCAGATCTCAGGTCTTTGCTGAGAAAGTTCCCTTCCAAGGGTTTAAGTGGCTCATGCTCTGTGTGGTCAGACTGTGGAGCACCATTTACAGTTACCATTTACAGTTTCACAATTTACTGGCTTAAATCGGATGAGTTCAGAGACATCCTGGCTCATAAGCAGAAGTGAAGCTTGCTCCCATCAAGAAAAGAATGAAAATTAACCACAGAGCACCTCAGAATAAATGGCCTTTCCATTGTCCACATTTGCTCCAAAGAAAACTTCTTTGAAACCTGAAAGGATAGAAAATTTCTGCCATAGGTGATAACCATGGTTAGAAACTCATCAGTGCTAGTATCAAAATGACTGCAGATCTTCTTGGGCAGAGATGTGAGGATAATCCCATTCTCGGCTGCCGATCTGTGTATTTATTGCCACACTTATTGTTCCTTTTACCAGCCATCCAGGCACAGTCCTTAGGACCTTCTCTATGAATAGACAGGGAGATTTCATTCAAACAGGAGATTTTCTCCATCCCTGCATCAAATTCAAACACCACGTTGTCCCTGCTGTGCCATGCTCCGTGTCCCTTGCTTCCTGCCACAGTTCCCCCATCCCCACTCCTCACTGCATGCAAAGCCAGTCATTGTCTTCTGCCTTTCCCTGTTCAGGCTTTCAGTGAGATTTCTCCCACCCGAATGTTTGGACAACCAGCTCTGAAGCCATAGTCTTGGTGCAGAAGAGCATTTCAGCACATGTTCCACTTCAGTCTTGAGTTCAAGTGCTGTAAGCTACATCGCTTTCGCACACTTCTGAATGCTGGTTTGAGCTGAGACCAAGGGATACTGGAGACAGTCACCTTCATGTTGACTGCATCGAGCTTTGAAACCTTCCTTCCCGCCTGTTCCCCTGAATAAATAACCATTCAGAGGAGCCACAGTAAGCACACACCAGCAGGGCTACTTGGGGTGTATCTCTGGATGAAATCAGCACTACGTTCTTTTCACCTCTTCCCAGCTGCTGCATGAGACCCCTGCTTTACAGGAGATCTAAAATTCCCCTCAGTCTTGCAGCCAGAAGTGCCGGGGAAGTCCTGCATCTGAGCAAGCCTCCTCACATGTCCAGGGGATCTCCCTGGAGCATGACTGCATACACACGTGCAGTTAGGTGCAAAATCTGGGCTGTACATAGCAATCCCCATGGTGCAGCGACCTTGTCATTGTGGAATTCTGTTTCCTATCCGAACATCTGCAGGATCAGGGCCCTTCATGTGCCGGGGAGATTAGGATCTGGTTCTGTGTGGTATCGCTTGGAGGCCTGTGCCCAACTCCAATTGCACCTACTGTTGGGAACCACACACTCACCAAAGGAAAATGCTTGTCTTGGAATGAGTTCATGCTGCTGCATTGCTATTCTGCACGTCAGCAGTTTTGTGGTCTCTCGTGTTTGCAGATGTATGAATTATCCCTTGGCAGATGGTTGGTTTCACCCTTCTCTATGCACACCTGTTTAAGGTGAACGTAAAAGCGTATTCATTGTTGAAAGCTTTTCATTCATGTTCTTATTCCTTTAGGTGGGTAAGAAAAGAGGTTTCTATGTATGCATGTTGTCAGTCCCAACAAATCATTCTGCTGGGCAGAAGCAATGAAAAGGACTAGGTGATCATCTGAGGTTCTTCCAGCCTTATAATTCTCTGAAAAGACTAGGGGCAAAGCTGACCTCATAGTAGGTTAAATAGGCACAGTGTTTCTATTATGTAAACATCTTATTGCACAAATGAGACAACTATTGATACTTTTTTCATATTCCATGCAAAGGAAGCACAAATATGATCTATCCTTATACGTGGATGACTGTAGATAAAGACAAACACAATCAACAGGTTGAAATCTGACCAATTATTCATAATTCTGCTGCAGTGTATGACTCGAGCAAGGATAATTTACTTGTTTTACTTACCACAGCCTGCAAAGATATTTTTAATAGTTAGTTAGTTAGTTAGTTATTAGTGTGTATAGGGATGGGCAACTTCTGGAGTCTGGATTTGCCTCCCACTTTGGCTGCAGCCTGACTTCATGCTATTTGAGCATGGGATCTGTGCTCCCCTGCTGTGCCCAGCTCTGCCCAGGGCTGTGGGGAAGCCAAAGCTTGTCCCATGCACACAGGACACACTGCTCCACACTAGGCTGTCATCCCCTACCTGTGAATGGGCAGGATTCACAGGGGCAGCACACCCTGGCAGTGGCATGAAATAGCAGGGACAAGTGTATGCCTGTAGCCTTCCTGCTGGGTGCTACACGCTGTATGCTTGGTAGTGGTGTAGGGTCCATTTGCTCCCAGAGATGAGCTGTGGTTGAAGCTGGCCTCAGTTGGCCCCCAAGGCATCTGCTAGGTGCGTGCCGGGTGCCTGACTGCACCTCAGCCGTGCGCAGGCAGACTGCAGAGCACACACCCAAGAGTCTCTCACTGAGCCTTTTAAATTGTTTAACAGAGGAAAAGTCTTTAAAACATGATGCACTTATAACAGATTAATCCACCCAAGAGAACAGTCATAAAGTAAAACGGCGTATAAAATAAAACACATCATTAAGTACAATTGAGGTATTAAATACAATTGAGGTATCGAGGTATTAAGTAATAAGGATGGAAATACAGGATGACATTTGTTCTTGTGTGGAGGGCCATTGAGTGCATCCTCTCCCCTTGCTGGGACTAGCAAGCGGACCAGGAGGAAGTTTTGCCCTAGTCGTTTGGAAGAAGATCTTCTCCCCACAAGAGTCCCTCAGGACAGTGGTGACCATCCTTTCATCACTGAGCCGTTATGCAGCACAAACTGTGCTAAAAATGCTGTTTGCAGCAACATGGCCAGATCGATGATGGGGACAAACGGCCAGAGCAGCACTTTCTGCCAGGGTCCAGTCCATGATGCCTGTTCACCTGTAATTCAGAAGCTCCTGAATTCATTTGCTTCCAAAACTTTACTCAGCAAGAGCATCACTCGAGCTGTCTTGAACGGCCAACACCTCCCCTGAGCAGTGTTGCAACTCAGAGTCCTTATCCATGGGTAAGGATGTCCCCGCACTTGGTGCCCTGCGAACATGAGGCAAAAATGTAGCATCCAGAACTGGAAGAGTAGCTTTCGGAGTCTTCTCCTGCCCTGGCCCTTCAGCTGCACCTGTACAATTGCTTCATGGGGAAAAGACCAAGCAGGTGAAAGACCCTCTCTTTTTTTTTGTTTCCATTTTCGGTCAGGGGAGGAGGGGAGAACCCAAGGGATACCACTTTTGCCACACGAACAACTTGAAGAAACTGCAGCTTGAGAGGAGAGGAGGGAAGGAGACCCACAGAAACAGTCCAGTGCAGAAATCATGAATGCAAAGATTTCTGTCTGTTAACAGGGTGTTCTCATGTAAATATATATTAATGAGTACATAGTACCTGTAAATATACCAGCTAATAACTCTCACAGGTTTTTGCATTTATAAATGGATGTAGCTTACAGCTCTGAGAAATGAAGAGGTTCTGGGCCTCCGTAGTAGTCACACAGCTGAAGCCTCTTCAGGGGATCATGGTGCAGGAAAGCTGGTTGTACAGTTGTATTGACTGAGAAAATCAGCCTTTTCCTAGGAAGACACTCCAGTCCTGTGTAAGCACCAGTATTTCATACAAGCAGCATTATCAGCTGCATTTCCCAGTCTTCCAGGAAGTTTGGCATTCCAGAAAAGAAAACCTGACCACTTTTTCTTGTTTGTGGCTCATGTCAAGGTCTTTCTGGGCTTTCCCTTCCTTGTCTTGCTCAATTAAGATTAATTGATTAAAGATTAAATATCTTTTCAATTAAACATTAAAAAGAAACTCCAAATATTGAGGACACCATCACTAAATCTCAGTCACAGAAAATTTAATTCTAATTTCATCCCAGCTACAGGAACAGCTCCTTTTCTCATTGGTATCTGCATAAGCCTTCCAGCATGCCAGTACCAAGTCAGAGTACTGGGTGGTAGAACCTGGTGATGAAGCATTCGGCAGTGACAACCCAGCTGAATCTCAGGAAGCTAAGCCAGGAGTGCTGGGAAGATGTTAGGAGATGACACCACTTGTAAATGTAAACCCAAGCAAACAGACTGGTGAAGTCACTCAGGCCTCTTGAGAGTGAACACTCCTGAAACCCTACAGTGCTATTTTTAGAGACATATCCTAAATAAGAGCTCCGTGTGTTTGACTGGCTCTTGTTACAGACATGTATTTACCCTTCCCTAAAACAATTCCTTTTATTTTCTGACAGTCTTCAGACAAGTAGGCGAAAGATCAAAAGGCTATGCCTTGCAAAATACGGTAAATTTTACTTTTTTTCTTTTTATCTTCAAAGATGTTTGTCCTGAGTTCTAGGTGCCCTGGAAAATATTAAAAACACAGGGTGGGATTTTCAGAAGTGCTCTCTATTGCCTGTCAAGATGCAACTGATTACATCTACTTGTGTCTTTTTGCTTTCTGCTTGTGATTCCTTATATCTCCTCTGATTGCAGAAGCGAAGAGACAGCAACCCAGTTCCTTCTCAACACCATTCCCATACGTCCTTCTCCTCTGCAGCATTTCTGCTGGAAGAGTTCAATGCCTTTCAGTGGACACCAGTGAAATGAGCCCACGTCTGAGCTCCTGAGAGGCTGGTGATTTCCCATGGCCATCTGATAAAACTGCCTGTCAAGGAGGAGGCCCTTACCAACAGGCTTGGCATTCTCGCTGGGGATCTGAGAGTCATCACCAGCCCTCTGCCCACACACTGCTGGCAGATCTGCACTGTGCTCCAGCCTGGGCCTGCTTAGCTGACACTCAGATGGTCAACATGCAGTTCCCTGCCAACAAACGCCTGCCTGCGCACACCTGCATGCTCAGCATTCTGGGCAATGTGGCCAGGGACAGAGGCTCCTCTGGCTTCCCCCATCCTGCAGTCTCTGATCCTTTCTCTCCTGTCATCTCCTGGCTTCTCAGTGATAAACCAGCAATCATGGTCTCACAGAGAGACTTTTCAGGATGGTTCCAATAGGGAGAGTAGGATGTCCCTGGCAAAGGGAAGTCCTTTGTGCAGACTCGTTGGGAGTGCTGAGGTGGCCAGGTGTGGCTGTGACGGCAACAAGAGCAGCTTCAGTGAACTGTTAGATCACAGATACACTCCAAAAATCTCCAGACCTCAGAAGAACAGTGAAGATGGGGAACACAGTAAATCTTACTTGATAAAATCCAAATATTCTGTAAGGAAACCTCACCCCTTCCTTCATCCCTCTATTTGGTTTTCATGGTGTCCTGTGTGCTGGCTCTACATCACCTCCTTTCCCCAAAATCATGGGCTCTAAAGCAAGCTAAAGGGGCTAAAAGGGGCTTACCAAGTGTGGATGCAGAAAAGAATGGGTGCTTCTGCATACAACACCCGTCTTTCAAGTGGAAAGTTTAATTGATGGACCCTTATTTGATTGATCTCCTTGAGAGGCAAGGCAGAATACAAGTTATGAATCAGCTGGCAGGGCTGTGAATGCAGAAAGGGTGGGATATAGTGAGTCACCAACACAACCTACTTCTCAGCTCTTCCGTAACCAATCTTTTTGTCTCTTGCAGGCTTGACAATGACTCATTCTTTGACATGCCTTTATAGAGCTGCTTTTTGCATTGCCTGCCAGCCTCCCTGGTGCTGTTAAGTGTTGCATAGTGCCAGCAGAGGTTAAGAAAGGCTACACCTGGTTGCCGCAGGATGACTTCAAGAAACAGAACAAATCATTCTGGTAGGGAGCACAGCAGCTCCAAGGTGCAAGGGACATAGACCTGAAAAGTGCTTGGTACATTTCCAACGAATTTCTAAAAATATTGATAAAGCATCCTCTCTTTGAGCACAGAAGAAAGGAAGACAGCAAATGCTGCATCCCCCAAGCCCTGTGGCCTAAGAGGCCCTGCTGCTCTCTGTGCCAGCCCTTGCTGTCCACCTCTGGCCTCTGGTCATCTTGCAGCAGCTGCAGATGGTGATTCCTACCAGCTGTGAGTCTTGCCATCCTCCCTGGTTTCTGGCTGGGCTCTACCCGGGCACTGCCATACAGCCTGCTGCTTTGGGAAGTGCCTTTTACTGATGCAGTGTGTTCTGTGCTGTGCTTCACTGTCTCCTTTGAACCATCTTTAAAGAAGTCTGCTTAGCATTGCCAGTGGTGTTAAGCAGGACTGAGAGTGAAAACGGTGCTTATTATAACATTAATTGGCATAATGGCACATTCAGTACAGATTTCTCTGGACTGTAGTTAATCTGAGGCTTTCCATCAGTCAAGGCAAAACTGAACGTTGTGTCCCTGTGGATGAGGTCTCAGGATTTGGCTTCTCTGGCCACAGCACAGGAAGGCACAGTGATGGTCCAGGCCGAAGAGAGCTGTGGGACTTGCACATCCCTCCCTGCTGGCTCAGTTTCTGAGGACCTTGATACAAACCAAGGGGGATCACAGATGTTTGCATGCAACTTCCCTTGAAACTGTCCCTCTTGCCGCCACTTAAGCTAGCCCTGGTGCAGCCTGATCTTAAACTCCACTTCCATCCACCCCACAGTGACTGTTCCCATGGAGGAGCAAATCTTTGTGGTGTGCAGACTGCAATTTGCTTCTCCACTTCTTCCAGCTTTCCTTGGTTTTCATCATGTCATTGCAGAGAGTGAGCCCAAGAGCTGTTAGATAATCTCTTACCTTTACACCCAGGCTGAGATCAGAAGAGCAAGAGTGACATCATCCTGTTCATCAGATGTGCTCTACAAGTGCCACACACAGGCCAAAATAAATATTTACCTCGCTTTTCCTCCGGGTAATGTGGCAACACCAATGTAGCAAAGCCAGAGTAAACTGAGTTACATTCTGATATATACCTCCTGCGTAATCACTTATTTCCTTGTCACTGGAGGCAAAGAGAGAGCCTTTAGAAATGGGAGGATGCTCTAAGCAGTTTGCAGAAATGGCTAAAGGAAAAAATGCTTTTTTATTGTACTTGCAAATGTAACTCAGTATTAGGAGTGTCCTTGTCTGCACTGATGATGGCCATCATCGCCTTTCACTAATGCACTCTGGATTGTTGCCATTCCTGC
>NW_010402820.1:98474-115454 GCF_000710305.1 Buceros rhinoceros silvestris | reverse complement strand
CCTGCTGAAGTCATTCATAATGATATTAAGTATTACCCATCTAAATTCTCATCCTCCATGGAGCAACTTCTTCCTCCAACCCATCAGCTCCCCATTTGGTGTACCTGGCTGACAACCTCTTTTTAACCAGTTCTTTTTCACCCTATTATAGATAATGTTATCCCATTTGGTACAATAACAAAGACCTTAGTGAAGTCCAAGTAGACTGGATCTGTTGCAGTTCTCTAAGATATCATTTGTCTAGAAAGACAGAGTGTTGTTTCTACACTCTTCATCTTTAGACAAAACTCTATAGCATTTTTTCTATTTACCATTTCCATTTCCCCATATGACTTGAATTAGTTTTTCAGTCACACTTTTTTTGAAAGCCTCTCTGCTTCTGTGGCCAGACTAACGACTCAAGTTTCCAAGATGGCTTTTCATCCACTCTTCAAAATAAGTGCTATGATTGCAGCTCTCCAGCCAGAACATACCAAGCTGGATTCAGTAGCCTGAACCCTGACTATAACTGCAATTTCACCTAGCACTTCTTCAATATTTCCAGAAAAATACTATCCCTATGGATTTTGCTTCCACCATGACTGTTGTAATTTCTGTTTACATAGAGAGTCTCTTGTTAGACAAGTTGTTGTTGCCCACAGGTTTTATGTTAGTATCCTAATGAGAAACTCAATCAAGGTACTCATTTAGCCAAACCTATACTGCAAAGCACAACCACTTCCTCCTCCTTGTTCTCTTTTTATTTATAGAGCGAAGAAGTCTGTCATTTGTTTCAATTAATTTTATAAGGCTGAAATCAATTGTATTTTGGTAGTGGTCCAGACAGCATTTTCCTTGCTGATCCATGCTTTCTTCCATACTTTGTAAGCTTACTGCTAACAAGCTTACTCCTAACAAGCTTACTTTGTAAGCTTACTCCTAACACCGTGTTTCTCACCTAGTCTGGCATTATGCTTGACAACTCTGTGAATTTTCTGGCCACGTGTTAAAATTAGATGTCAAGAACGAGTCCCAGAACAATTTATGTGTCAAGCCAGCATGCTTTGCTGTTCTTTGAAAACATGAGGACAAACAGAATGGCAATTCTTGGTTAGCAGTGCCCAATTGTATAGAGCTTCCTTTTTCCTGTACCCCTAAATCCTAGGGTTTTGAAATCTTTTTGTGCTCCTCACTCACTGTTCCCATATTTTTTTTCTCTCTCTGGGGGTGTTAGCTAATTTTCTTCAACTCTTTTTGGCTTTTACTTCTTGGTGTCTATCTTTCTCTTGCCTTCATTATTCACAGGTACGTGTCAAATAGATGGACCCAGTCAAGAAGGACAGATGCAATGCTACCACATGGAAAAATCTATCTTTTGTGGAAGATCTGGTTAGAATGAATGAGAACTATTGAAGTAGGTTTAGAAATCAAAAGAAACAAGATGATGAAGACGAAAATCACATCTTTGGATTCGTGACCTATTTCCGTCCTTGTCTCCAAATCTCCATGGATTCAAGACCAAAAGGTCTTCTCTTCCACTGAGTTTATCATGCAGCATTAGTATCTAAATATTTTTTGCGTGGTTAAGTGTAATATGCAGACAGCATCTAGCCAACTTCCATTGTTTTCTGTCTTTCCGGGGTCACTTCTAAGACTGCCTCAGTAGTTGCCACCAACTTTTCCCAAATGAGATGGCTCTCCCTTCTGCTTTTTTGTAATTACTTATACTAATGGTTATGATGCTGACATATTAATACAAAAAAAGGGTATTAACACTCCATTATACTATACAAAAAGCATTTGTGGGTCATAAATGTGTCTTCTGTGCAATGGTGGAAACATTCTGGTGTAGAGTGATTCCTAGCAGGAAAGAGACAACACCAGAACGCAGCAGTTCTTATTGTCCAACAGCACTAACAGATCAAAGACATGATCAGAATCACAGAACATTAAGGCATATAGTTGCCTTTAATTCCAGACTGTTAGCGCAGCCCTACAGGAGAGCAAGAGCAGATTGCAAGATTGCAGATTGACAAAAGTTAGTAAGGACCAGTCCTGCTATCCTCCAGCTGACTTCAATGCACAGACAAATCATCAGTTTATTGAGACAGATGTGATCTCACTATGGCAACAGTCACACCTCAAGACATCGAGGGAAGATTGCAAAGAGGAGCTTTGTTTGGGGCAAGGTGGGCACTTGACAGGCATGAGTGGGAGGCTGTTCTAGGAAAAAGTGGGAGCATGAATGATGGTGCCAAGCTGGCAGTGAGACACAAAGCCAAGGTTAAAGGAAGCACAGGCAACAAGTGAGTGTGAGGAAACAGGATCAGATGAGATTGTGTGCCAATGCTGATCCCATTGACAGGGAACGACAACTGCCTCAGACTTTGGTATTTGAGTGACTGCTTAAATTCAACCTTGAAAAAAAAGCAGAACAAAAAGTCAGTTTTGAAACACCTGGTTTCACATTTTTCTAAACAGAGCCTGGTCATGTTGATGAAATGAAGAGCTCACGGTACCAAGAATGCATGAAGACATCTTATAAAAGCCGCAGGTGGTCTGTCCACTTCTCTTTGTCTATTGCTCTTGGTAATTGTGGGCCAGCTTTGCACAGGTACTTTAGTGCCAAAAGTGGACACTTACTGGGGGTTTCGAAAGCAGCAACTTATCTTCAGCAGATGTTAGAAAAGGACAGTACTCAGCAATCTATTTCTTTAGTACCCAAATAACAAGGAAATGGATTCAACACTTCATTTTAGACACTCACGATAGACAAAAAAAATACAAAAATCCTTAAGATTAATTTCATTGACAAATGAGGAGTTTGGGGGATTTGAAATAATATCCCAAGAGTATCCGCTAAGAAATTTTCGGTGAGGCCCTACTCCACTCACGATAGACAAAAAAAATACAAAAATCCTTAAGATTAATTTCATTGACAAATGAGGAGTTTGGGGGATTTGAAATAATATCCCAAGAGTATCCGCTAAGAAATTTTCGGTGAGGCCCTACCCTACTCCCAAAGAGTAAAACTAAATTAAGCGCTCTTTCCCGGCTGCCCCTGGGTAAAAGTACTCAGATAGGGTACTTTTCTTCTGGAAAGAGGTTATTTTGTTTTGAGTGTCACAGTCTACCTTAATTCAGATAAATTCTCTCTGCAGGACCTTTAGGACATTTACTTGCAAGCCAGTGGCAATGGTCCCATTGTTTTTAAAGGGGTCATGATTGAGCCATCAGCAGCACTTCCACCAGAATGGGTGTGCCTGAAAAGGACAAGGGGAAACAGGGGAAAGGCCAGACAACAGGCCTTTGAGTAATTAATCCAAGGCTGCTGAATAATTACTGCAAATTTTGACTGGTGAGCTCTTTGAGGTGAATTCAGGAGGACGTGAAGGTTGGTACACTTCAAGACAGCATCTCAACAGTTTCAGCAAACACGGTGATAGACATAAGAATGATGATGTTTCTCGGTGAATAATGAATAACTTACATAAATGGCCTTGGCACTACCACTGTACTCAGAGACTAAATGAGTAAGTGAGCTCCCTGTTTGATGTCATGGTCAAGGAATAAGAAGTCAGCAGTTCTGTACTGACTAAATTGCACGTGGATAAAGCCCAGTTTATCATAGCAGATATCATAGCAGATGGATGACATCTGAGCTTTTCTAAAGTGTGTCTATAAGGATTTTCCCAGCTAACCTGCAGAAGACATACAGGAAATCTACAGTAGAGTAAGGGTCAGATCAAACACCCTCTCCACTCTCCCTGTCTGCCCCATGGACCGTGGATGTATGAACCTACTGCTGTGATTCCCAGAGAGGCTAAAGGGCATAGCCCGTGGAGACGCTGTGCATCTAAAACCAGTTTTTATCTTTGCATCTTTCTTCTGTAATCACAAGACCTGAAGCAATAAAATGCCCACAAAAAGTGCTTTATTTACATCCCTACATGAATACAACCTATGGCAGATATTCAATTCTTGTAATCTTCCAGAAACATCAATTCCTTGAAGGCAAGCTCAGATAGGAAATGGGTCCATTGACTCACACTTCTGGCTTGATAATAATAATACTTAGCACTTATTTAATTCTTTACACACATTAAACAATAAATCAATCCTCGCTCTGTGACTGTAAAACAGGAAGACATCCTAGTTTTACAGACAGAGCAACTGAAGAAGAGGAGTTCAGTGCTGTGCCCAGTGGAGCTGCGGATGGTTTTAAAGTTATCATTCCTGTTTCTGTGGTCGCATGTGAATTTAGGGGCTTAGAGAAGTCTCAGAAACATTAATTAGTTAGAGCTGGTGCTCACACTGGGAGGAAGGCCGTTCCACAGCCCTGGTTAGCACTGACATTGCATTTATGACCCGTATAAATAATCTACATTCTTAACAAAGTCGCCTGGCATTGGAATTTGCTGTCTATTTTCCGTAGATGGGAAGTGAGGGCAGAATGGTTAAAGAAATTATGCGATATCCTAGAGAGACTTGATATCTAAACCAGAAGAGCTCAGAGCCTCTTCCTTTCTCCTGGTGACTGAATTCTGGTACCCACTCCAAGCTTTTCTTTGAAAAATACGATTTTTTGAAGCATTTTGCTTGAGCTTGTTTCACAGCAGTTTATATAAGGTGTGATCTCTGTTAGAGGTTAATGTAATGAACCACACGTAAATCTCCTCCAGACTGAAGAGAGCAGAGAGTATGTGCATGTGTAGTTTGTACGTATACTGAGCTCTTATGTAGGGTATCTCCAGCCAGACATCAGCACCATTGTTACGAAGCACCAGAAGGCCCCTGGTTCAGGCTGTGCCATGCCCTAGGGCTCAGCTGTCTCAGCCCGCTGTGGCTGGTGCTCATCTGAGGCTTTCTTGGGCAAAGCAGCCAGCTCAGGGCTCTCTGTTCTGGCTTTGGAGGAGATGTCCTCTGGGATAACCTCAACCAAACAAGGACCCCCACAGCTGCTTGTGGCAATTGTTTTGTACCACACGAAAAGGCAGCATCTTGCCCACAGAGAAGCAGCAGTCCAACGGACCCCAGCTCTCCTGGAGCTTCTTTGGTCTCGGCTCTCTGCGCAGTGACCCTGCTCTTGGCTTCTGGCAAGCCAGACACCATCATTCCCGGTTTTAGTTGTGTAAGACATTAGTAGACGAGAACTGAAAGAAGGTCCTTCACTGTGAGAAAGTTTGTTGTTTGGTTTTTTTTTTTACCGCAAAGGTGAAACACTCCTTGCTATCATAGCAACTGACCACAAGAGAGAAATAAATGTTCAGAGAGCAGCTTCCTACTCTTGTAGCTTTGAGACGAATCGATCCATAACCTGAATTCCCAGACCTACCCTGGACTCCTCAATGTACATCTCTCTAAAACATACCCATTTCCACACAAATGAGTTCCTATATTCCCAGTAGTTCTCCAGCCCTTCTACCATTTGATGAAATCTGCTTCAGATGAAATTTAGCTCATATACAGTATATTTGTGTTACCTTCCAAAATGGCAACTTCCATTTCCTAACTTCTGAGCATTCCCACATTTATTCTCCACTTGACTGCCTTCCAATCACTCCTCCTTGGCTTCCTACAGCTGTTTCCTGTGAGTTTGATAGATTTGCCACCAGTTTTTTGGACTGGGGATAATTGTACTGGATGGTTTCATGTCAAAGCCTATATTTCACAGCAACATGCTTAAATAACAGATACCATTTAGGAAAAATAGATTTGATATGCAGGATCACCTGGTTAAGTGAATAACTTCTTTAATCAAAGGACAGAAGTTTCTAGCACTACCTTGTTCCAGGGACTCCACTTTCTTGCATCTCTAACATGGACTTTATCATTCAACAGTCTGTGTTTTTGACAATGGGAACTGTTGTCAACACTTATATTTCCAGTTCTTTTAGAGTTAGGATAAAACATTTGAGGCCTTTCCTTTCCTCACATGACATTCATCAATGTTTTTTATAAGTCTTTCACAATTACTTAAGAAATGACCATCTTAGTGCCTTTCAATAAAATGTCACCTAGCCTTGAGAACCTCTCCTTAAATCAGTAATATAGATTCGAAGTTACAGTCATGAATTGTATTTCCTTGTATTATCCGGGGTCCTACGTTTCAGAAGACTGTCTGCATTCTCAAGTGGATGTGATGGTGTCTTCTGCTTCTGAAAATTCAGTTGCTTCATTAGAAGTTAATGTGGGCAGTACCAGAAAGAGACTTTGTCCATCCCATTCCTGTCACATTAGTTTTAGGGGGATTCAGTTCCTCTGCCTCATTCCAGTGTCAGGGCACCATGTGGGCTTCCTAGGACTGGGACTGGGACAACCCCCCATGGGGGGTCTGTCAAGGCAGGACCTGACAGCAAGGGGCCCTCCCATACCAGCAGGAGCAAGGCACTGGGACATCTTCAGCCTTGGGCATCGGACACCTCCCTGGGGCCAAGGACAGTTTGGTGGTAGCTCTGCCAGCCACAGAAGAAGCCATGACCTCAGGTCACCTGCAAGTTCTCAGGTGTTGTCTTCTTGCTCTGTTTAACATCCTATTGCTCATGAGGTCTATTTTCACATGGCATTGAGCATTTCTCACATCAGTCCTTTGTCAGATAAGAGTCATTGATAGGGTCCTCTCCCTGGTATAATGAAAACCACAATGCAGTGTTGCAGAAGGAGTTATTACCAGAAATATGATTGGTTTTTGCCTGCTTTCATTTTGGCACCCATCACTCGGCTATATGCAAAGAAGCATGGGTTAACTTTTCTCTTCTAGAGATGTGCTTTAGATTTCCTATTTTTCCATCTGGTTTTCTTCTTTCCAGTAATAAGTCAGAGCCAAGGAGTGTGCAGAATTTACAACATTTGGGGCCAAATCCAGGCTAAGAAGAAGAGCAGAACCTGCTTATAGTTCCCACTGTGACCTCCTCTCAAATTTACGTTTTTCTTGACATAATTTTTTCCATGGTTATACTGGCATGGTTAGTATCCAGCCATTATACCATGACTGGTTTCTTCACAGACCTAGTCCATGCTGGGGCCAACTCTTTTGATCAAGAACATGTTGGTCCAAGAGTGCTTTGACTATGCATCCATGGCACAGGCTCGTCACCTGCAGGAGGGCACTCCACTTCTTCCCAGCTTGACACTCACTGTTTCATTTGTAGATGAAAATGGTGCAACCAACTCATGGCTTTCATCTCCTGGAGAACTTCATAGAAGGCCATGGATGAGGAGAAAGACACACCCTCAGAGCAGCCTCACAGCTCCTTCAGAGAGCTCAGCATGCTCCCTTATCTGCACACAGCCAGGACTGTGTCCCACCCCATGGCAGCTCCGTGATACGCCTCTCCCAACAGAAATGCAGCTCTCCTGCCCAGGGTTGCAGAGTAGGCTTGGTGCAGCTATAAATTCTTCTACTTTCATCAGAACACTGCCTAAGATAAACACAATCTCTCCACATCCAAAGTTGCCAGAGTGGTAATGAGCAAGTCCTACATGTGAGGTGGCAAAAGGAAGAGGAGAGGGAAATGGATGAATATCACAACAAAAGTGACACATGGATTCACCATGTTGCATCACACAAGTTTAAAATAAGGTTCTTTTTTCCATTTGTTCTATTCTGAGCCATAAAACTCCTTTGTTTCGCTGAGGAGGGAATCTCCATTGCCGTTTCAATATACGGCAGTGAAGTATTTTAATGTGCAATTAATTATAGAGATTAATCATCAGGCAGTGTTATCAGATGAACACCATGACATACACAAACATACGCTCACCTCTGGTTCATGCTTTGGCAGGCTGAGGAAATGACTCTTGCGTGGCCGAGCCAAGCTCTCAGGCTGGGTGGTCTACATCTCTGGGTGACCTTGATTTTTGCTCATGATGCACCTACTTGGTTTCAAACACACGAAGTACCTCAAAAGTCCTAAAACCTATGTAATCTCCTACAGCATTTCTTTCCAAACAAAACCCCATTATGAAAAAAAATGCTGTTACACCCAGCATCAATGAGCACACAGTTCTGTTGCTGCACCTCTCATATACACATATTTGGAAACAGATTTTGGAGTATAAGGCCATGATTTAACAACTGACACAACACAACACACAGTGGTTTGCTAAGCTGAATGATCTCACATAGCTAGGCCAGCCCAAACACTGAACAAGGGACATTAACATCTAGGACCATCCAACACGTCTGGCTACCTTAGAAAAACTACTAGTTTTTCTGGCTGCACTGTCTTCGCTCCAGTCAGAAATGTTACTCTTTGGTACATCTGAGTTACATGTGGGCAAGTCAGCAGCCATCTTGGGCCAAGAGCATCAAAGGGGACATACCATTTGGGCACTGTTGTCCTAAGGAGTTGTCTTAACCCTGAGTTCAGTGGATTAGTGGGATCAAATTGTCCAAAATGCCAAGACAATTCTTTTGCCTTCATGTGAAGAACACACCTGCATTCCTAAGAATGCCCATGTGTGCCGGATCAAGGATTCATCTATCTCAGGATTTTTCCCTTTCTGGCAAAAAAGAGTTGCCAGGGAAGAGTATAAAAGGATAGGCTTATAATACTCTACCCTCCAGGACTCCCGTTCTTGGCAGGCCCCGGCAGCCCCATGCCCGGGTCTGTGATGTCCGGAGGTAGAGCAGCGACTCTTTCACGGGCACCCCCTTGCCGTGGGGAAGGAGCTTGCGTGCCCTTGTGAGGTTGAGAGCTGTGCTGGTGGTGGCATGTGCCTCCGGTGGGGTCTCCCAAGCCAGACAGGTCTCAACTGAAGGGTCAGACAAAGTGTGTCCACGGGCAGGATGGGCTCACTAGCCTTCGGGCAGCCATCCTAGGAGAAGGACAACTCTGACTCCAAACCCGGCCAGATGGAGCTCGTTTAGCCCTGTAAGGCATCCATCTAAGAGAAGGATACTCTAACCAAACCTACGACCCGAGGACTTCGCTGTCACCGTCCAAGCTCGCTAGGCCCTGGCAGATGAACCTCAGGTGTAAAGGGTGGAGCCAGTTCCGCGCATGCTGGTGCCTCACCTAAAAAATCCACCGCACAGGCCCGAAGGGTGCACTCATCGCTTGCAGTGAGAGTGGGCAAAGCCCTTCCCAGATCTTGATTCATGAAGCCAAGCCATGATGATGATGATAATACTCTGCTCCAGGATGTTCTTCCAGCCTTCATGGGTATCCTGGAGCAGAGGTTGTGGTTTTGTATTTAATAACTATCAATGGATATTACTTCCATGAATTTGAGCTTGTGTAAACATTGAGCACGTACCACCCCGGCAGCATTGGGTCCCACACCTTCACCACCTCCTTGGGAGCACAACCACCTCCTTTCCTTTACATTGACCTTGTCCATCTGGGAGTTTCATTTGGCTTCCCCAAGTTCTGTTACTGGAAGACGCAGTGATCCCCTAGGTGCTTTCTTCCTACTACTCATGATTTTGTGGATTTGTACTGTATTTTTCTTCAGTCATGTCTCCGCTAAATCTATTCCACCTTCCACCCCCTGGATAGAAGCCATTCCTAAACTTTGATCAGCCCTGGGATCTTCCTGTACTTTCCCAGTACTGCTATCCACACAGGAACATTAGAAATACCTTACACACGAAAAAGCAAGCTCAGCTATGGACGACCTGCCCAAAGCTAGAGGAGCAAACAGACCAGTCATGCTCTTCATGCTAAGGGACAATCACACATTTGGCTCTTGACCCTCTGCCCTGCTTATCCAGGCTCATATTTCACTCTTCAGCAGAGCACTGTCATGGCCTCTTTCACCCTGTGTCCTCACCCATGCGATGCATGTCATCAGCTTGGTCTGTGTCCTGCTAGGTAGCCACAGACCATGCTGTCACTGCGGGAAGACCAGAGGCTGATGCTCAGTGCCACAGGTGTATGGGGGTGTCCTACCTCATTCTCCAAACAGCTTCACAAAGACTAACACTTCCATGCTGTGGAGCTCTGTCCCCAACAAGGAGAACTTCCCTGGGGCAGCTGCAGCAGCTCCAGCTGTTCCCACCAACACCAGGTACCCTGGTGCTTCCACCTGCCCTAGCCCTAGACTAACCCCAGGAAGTCTCAGGCAGTTTCTTCTCAGGTACTGGCCTGAAATTTAGTGAAAAATCATCAAACCCAAGATAATTTGAATGGGGTGTTTCAGACAATGCAGTGATAAAGTTTTCAGAAGGAAGAACTGAGGCTGGTCAACCTAAAGTGCTGAGGAAGAAAAGCCAAAGAACTCCACAGTGTCAAAAGAGTGGACAATAGCTTGGACAGCAAAATTCAGTGTCATCTGATGGAAGTAGCAAACATAGAAACATCAGCTCTGACTATACGCATGCAGCAAGAGGCTCTGCCTTACCATGAAGAAAACATAACTTGGAATCATTGCTGATAGCTCTCTGAAGAAGTTAACTCAGCGTTTGATACACATGCAGTTACAGTCACCCATGTGAAAAGATCGTGTAGGACCAGGAAGCTTTCCCAGGAAAAGGACAAACAGGAACACAACCATGGAACAGCTTACCCATTACGAAAAGGTAAACAGTAATGGAAAACAGAGAGATTTCTAAGAAGATGATCCTGGAGAGGAGATGGATTTAGATCAAGTATTGAGCAAGTATTCTCATACGGTGAGAACTAATGGCGACCTGGAGAAATCATTTTGCAGCAGATTCAGATCAAACAAAAGCACTTTATTACCCATTGACTAATTACATTGTGGAATTTTTCACCACAGGCTTCTGCAGAGCCCAGAGTGGGGTTCAAGGCAGGGATTTAAAATTTGAAATTCCTAAGCAGCTGAGAGGCAAATTCATGGGGGATCAATCCATCCATCCTATTAGGTTAATTGTCTCAAGCTCTGCAACAGCAAGTCCCTGAAGCACAAACTGCTTGTATCTGAGATGTCTCATGTGCCCTGGTTTGAGTTAGAACAGAACTGGTTCTGTCCAGTGATTTTACTGTTCAGCTCAGTCTCTGCTCAGTGACTGCACTGGCTGAAGGTAACGGCACATTGTTGCAGACAGGGTCTGCTTCTAGCAGTGACAGCGCTCGATGTTGACAGTTACTGCCAGGGGTTGGGGTGCAGAAAGGCTCTGGCTTCTACTTGCTGCTGTGCAGACCAAGGTCACTGCTAAATCCTGTGTGCCACGGTGGGGGTGCAGGGAGTGAGAGGCTGCACCTGTGGGGAGGAGCAGACAGGACAGGTGACCCTGAACTGACCAACAAGGTGTCCCATCCCACAGACGTCATGTTCGGTGTAAAGCTGAGGGTCTTGCCCCCTCTTGCTCTCTTCTTCAACGGCTGACATCTGAGGAGGTCTGTGTCTGTTCTGCCTTCGATCCCAACCTGTGCATCCCTGAATCCAGTTCTGGAATCCAGCTCCTGCATCCAGTTCCCATCTGCTGCTGAGCCCAGTCTGGGCCTTCCCCAGCGTCTGCCCACAGCATCAGTGGTGACAATGACGTGGTTGCCATCAGGGGGGTTGGGTTCGGTGTTGGTATTGTGTATATTTGTATATATTTCATGTTATTGTTATTATTCTCATTAAAACAGTTTCAGTTTTATTTTCCAATCCATAAACCTCTCTTCCTTGCTCCTTTTGTCTTTCCCCTCCTTGGGAAGTGAGGAGTGTTTTGGGCCCTAAACTCTTCACCTGAACATTCACTTGTGGCTAGGTGGCTCTCAGCTCCAAAGCCAAAGGCAGTTCTTACACTCCTATGAGGCACTTTGCTCTCAACAAAGCAGTATTTTAACAAATGCTTTACTAGCTCTAATAGAAAGCACAGCAAAGAAAATTTCCTCTAGAGCTTTGCTCCTTCTTGTCTTGCAGCGGGGGTCTTCAGGCAAACTGCTCCATACTTGGCTCAGCGAGGCTGGTACAACCTTGTTTCCGTGATGAAAAACACAAACAAATAAATGCACACAGCTTTTCTCTAAAGCCAGCACGAGCTGCCTGTGCCAGCGCTGGCTTCCGTGTTGTGTTTCATGAATGCACACAAACAAAGTGATGATTGCACATACACAGACGTGATTGTGGCCAGGTAAGCCACGCTCATAACCAGACAGCCTAGAGGAAGGCAGGGTAGGGTGGAGCAGAAATGCGGCAGGGAAACAGCAGGAGCCTTAAGCTCCCATCTTGAGAACTGCTGCAGGGAGCAGCCATAGAAGTTTTAACACTGTCTCTCTCTCTTTTGGACAACGAGAAGACACGAGTGAGGAGCCATGTGCCAAAACACTGCAACGGCTGGTGTGCTCCCCTGTAACCCCAGCCCTCTGGTGCTGTCCTTCCACACCACCCTCTCTAGTCACCCTACCACGCCTGTCTGACACCTTCACTTTGGGAAAGCCATAGCCTGGGAAACTAAGAGCCGATGGGTGTCAGAAAAGAGACTATGAGAGATTTAGGCACCTGCAACTTCTGCCATATTTAAGTGCTGAGAGAATCTATTGGTGTTCTCCTGCTTGGCTTTTGAGTGAAATCGTGGGTTCATCCTGGTTTACAAACCACAGAGTCACCCTGGGCAGTGAGGAAAACTTCATGAACTGCACAGATGAGAAGCAGCTTTGGTGATGACTCAAACGGGCATGCTGCAGGCAGAGGGCTTATACCAGATTTCTTTGTCCCCTGTGTCCGTACTGATAACTGGTCAGAACCACTAACATGTTTCCTGGCATGATTTTGACCCAGGCTGGCTAGTGCTTTCCCAAGTGCTGCTTGGGCATAGGCTCGGAGTTTGCACAGGGGAGAGATCATCCCTAACAGGTAGTTAGGATGTGGCCACTGTGGTTTGGAAGCTAAGAGAGCTTCACAGAGAGGCTGCGGTAAGGCCATGCCAACCAGTTCCAGTGGTAGAGGCCAGATCTCGACCCAAAGACATTATTTTTTGAGTAGACTTAGCCCAGGAGCTCCAGCCTCCTTTGGCTCTTGAGCTAATTCATCATGTGTCATTCTGGTTTTGCCTGTCATCTGTCACATAAGGGCCAATGCTGCCAGTTATGCCTGCTGCGATCTGTTTGCTTATTGCTGTGCTGAACTAACCAATGTGTGTCATGGAAAGCCTTGACCTTCCTTATTTAGCTTTTCTAAGTGCTTTATTTACACTTGCGTGCACTGTTTTTTCCTGCTCAGCATTAAAGTTCCTCATTTCCACATTGAGTCTCTTTGTGCTAAGATTTCCTGCTTTTTTGCTGAGTAGTTTTGACCTTCATTCAATAAATCAATAATATTCCCAGACTTAATCATCACAGCCACCAAGCGCACCCCCTATCCCACCTCCAGCTGCCTTTCCCTTTTGTTCCAGCACTAACTTTTCCATTGCACTTCAGCAACACCTTGCCTGGAATCTGGATGGAATATATTATTACTTCATTTCTCTCAAATGAGATTAAACAGAGCACCCCTTCACAGGGGACTTCTGCTCAATCCCTAACCCAGCCTTTAACATAGTAAATCCCAGCTGTGTTGCAGTCAGCTCATCTATTTCTTCTCCCAGGCAGGCTTGCAAGGCCAAGGCTGGGACCAGGTAGATGGTGTGCTCCTATGCCGCGCTCCAAGGGTGACATTGCCAGTTATCACCTCTTTTTTCACATCATGTGGGAGAGCCTGTAGAGCCTTGCAAGAGCGAGCCACCTCCTGGAGGCTGATTCCAGGAATGGGAACTGGCTCCTTTAGTCTTCCCGAGTCTTCTTGAAAAACCCTGTACTCCCAGCAGCCCACAAAGTGAGCTGACAAAAAAGCTTAGCCAGGTTCATAGGCTTCAGCACGTTTTATCAGTCCCTCACTGAAACAAATATATTTCCATAGGTCAGTCTTTTCTGACCATGCACACAACATCAAGAACAGACTTCTCAATTGAAAATAAAAACATAAAATTACAAGGATTTCTCAGGGTATTTCTTTCCCTCCAGAACAAGACATATTTCTCTCCATACCAAGTCGAAAAGGTTGTATTTTCCCAGAGCTCACCCATGGTATCCAAGTAGCAGACCACTTTGCACTTTGACTTAAGAGGAAATAGGCCCTCAGCCAAAGGTTAGATCTAAATTCAGATCTACAGAATGGAGCTGTTTCCATCTTTGTTTGTATTTGAGCCTGTCTGGCTTCCTAGGGTGAAACTCCTCTTCCAGATCTGCACAGCAAATACCATATTTGCTATTGCGTTCTCTGCTCTCCCTTTGGCAAGCAACTCACTGGCAATCAGCACATCTAGGGAGAGCAGTCCAAACTGCCATGGGAAACTGGCTATTTTTCTAAAACACATGATACAGATCAACCGCAGGTTGCTGCCTAGATTACTAGTTTGTGGTACTCATGAGATCAGACTAGGTGATCATAAAGGTGCCTTCTGGCTTTCAAATCTATCAGCCTAAATAATGCATTAATGAAGTAACATGGAACAAGGCCACATTTGTTCATGTGTAAGGTATGTTAATGATGTTCCTTTCAAAGACAGGTAGATGGAGCAGTGGATTGATGCACTGAATTTCACCTCTAGGGACTCTGACTTTGGTTATGAGACAAATGAGTTTGATAGCATCAGGTAAATATTCCATGGATATTCGTCTCCATCCCCTAAACCACCATACAATTTGGCAGAAGCAGCAGTCTGTGCTCACGAGACGTCTAGAGGTGCTCAGGGCATTGGCAGACCTCTGGGAGGAAGCATCTTATTGCGCTGAGCCTGGCGTTACCCAGCGTTCTCACCCTCTCGCTTCCCCAAGCACCAGCAACACACTACTGCCCTGCAAAGAAAACATGAAATCAAATCTGAAAGAAAGGAGGGGAAATATTTATTTGGGTTCATGAAGCGAGCTAATGCTGGAGATTGGCTGAACTACATACTGTATCGGCTTTGATGCATTATTAGAATTGTGAAAACTTTCAGGGTTTCAAGGAAAAGATTTTTTCCAGGCACAAGATCAAAGCAAAAGCTAAATAATATTGGGTTACAGAGCACAGGACTTTAAAACGGCTGGTCTTCACTGTTTATATATCTAGAAATGTTGTTATAGGAGCAGCCCTTTTTTACAAGGCCCAGTAACAACATCATAAATCAAGCATTAACCAGAAGTAGACAGCGAGTTATCTATTTTTTAAAGAGACTTCTACTAGAGCTGGTTCTTAGAGAAGGAAAAAGGGAGTTCTGTTTTTAATAGCATAAAAATAGTCATCCAGGAGGCACGACTGTATCTTTGTCCCAAAGCATAACAATGCTAGATATGAAACAACAGCCCTGAAACAGCTGATAAAGCTACATACAGGGATGTTTTGACACAGAGCTGGTGGGACACAGCTCAGAGTGAATCCTCGCCCTTGTCTGATAGGATTTTAGACCCCTTGCGTAAAGTATTCATGCAAAAAAAAAAAGGGACATGTACTGCTCTGTGCAAAATCAGAGGCTGGAAAATTTGCCTGCAAAGTGCGTCCCTGTTAGGTGGGACATTTCACTTCAGCAGTCCCTTAGAGACAGAAATTACGACTGTGGCAGCCTGAATTGAGTTGTGAAGCAGCATCATTCACAGTGACAGAACAACAGGAGCACAGACTAGGAGACTAGACATACAGGGACAGCTAACCTCACCCTTTAAAAAGCATCTGAACTAGTCCTTACATTCATTCTCTCTATAGGTAAGGCAGAGGGGCAAACACCTCCAGAGAGTAAGTCCTGTCCTAAGACAGGTGCCTAAGACAGGGGCTGAACTGCCCAGTAAAAGTGCTTTTTTCCCTCCCCGGGCTCTTGGAGCCAAGAAAACTCGTGGAGCCAAGATGCCTAATTGCTAGGTGGCTAAGACAGGGTGAGATGCATCACCCCCACAGCTAACTTACCTAATCATCATGTCTCTCGTTATGTTTCCAGATGGAAGAACAGCCAAATATTTCCAGTCTTGGATATGTTTATGTGAAGGAACGCTACAAGAAAGAACAAAAGTAAGGTCTCCCTCCAGGACGCGGCCACGGTTTGTCTCTCTTCTGGAAGGCTTTCAGTGAAGAGAGTGAAATGGCTGCTTCCCTATCCTTAGGTCTGCCTTGGCTCTCCCTGTATGGCTAAAACACAGCCTCTTCTATGGATTCCATCATGGTATTGCTATCTGAATGACACTGTTCAGGCCCATTTATAACGCCAAGAAAAAGAAACCTGAAGATCTTCTTCCTCCACTAATCGCAGACTATCACAATTTCAGGCCAAACTCAACTGCTGCCACAGAGAAGAGAATTCAAAAGTAGTGCAGTCTCTTCTCTTAACAATTCCTTAACCATTAAGGAAGCATGGGTTGTTCTGAGAGTGACTTTTTCAATGTCAAACTTTAAGATCAAAACCATGGTTGAGGAGTATATATTTTTAAAAAAAGTCTCCTTAATGTCAATGTCTCTATAAACAGATGGTGCAATTTGCATCGCTTTGAACTGGTGGGCTTTGAGTAGCAAACATACCAGGCCTGGCCATGACCCTACCGTTTATAACTATGGTGCAAGTAATCCCCAGCCATCAAAAATCAATAATCTTACTCTGTAGCTATAGGATGGTCACTATGTCTTGCTGACTGTGTGCAACCACTGAGCCTACTAATCGGACCTTCCTTTATTTCTCCAAATTGTTCCACCATACCGAACTACCCAGCTGTGCTATGGAGATCTATTCTTCTTGGGAAGGAGATCAAACCTCGCTGAATAGGGTGCTGGACTCCACTGAACAGAAGGTCACCAGCAGAACTTGTGCCTATCGATGAACATCCCTTTACGGTGAGGCACAGCTGGGCACTTAGAAGCATGTTCAGACAAATAAAGGGCTGGATTCAGTTTATTCTCAATGAGACTCTGTTTGCCTGCTTCTTGACTGAAGTTTCGATGTGCAAGTCAAGCAAGGCCAGAACATTTCAGAAATCCAGTTTCCATTGCAAGAATGGTGTCATGAAAATATTTATTTATATGTTTATATCAATATACATACAAATACATGCATACATATTTGGCTAGAATAAGATTCATTCATAATGCTTGAGAGGCCAGAAA
>NW_010402820.1:93848-98393 GCF_000710305.1 Buceros rhinoceros silvestris | reverse complement strand
AGAGTGTACCTCATGTGTGCACACATGGGTGTACAAATAAGCTTAACTCTTAAGAGAGAGAGAATAGAAGATGGAAAATAACATGAGTAAAATCAAGAAAAAGGCAAAACAAATAAAATTTCCATGGCAAGAAAGCCATGGAGTAACTGAGGCTGTAAATCTGACTTACATCATACATCTCATGTGGCCAGGATGCTCCTTCCATCAGAGAAGAGAGCAATGTTTCAGGGCCCTGATTTAGAGTTATATCTGGAAGGTCTTACAGCAATGCCAAATTGCGGTCCCCAAGCACGGGTACCTGACTGTTCTCTCTTCCACAGCCCTAGATCTGGAACAGCTTTATTGGAGCCAGTGGAGAGACCTGTACCTGTGTGCGCAGAGATAAAATCTTTCGTGCAGTGGATGTAATCCAAGAAAAGGATTTGGTGAAAGGAAGTAAAGAAGAAACAAAGGAGGAATGTGAGTACTCTACTTCAGTCTTTGAAGTGTTGTGCCTTTTACAAGGGAGTAACCTAACCCACATTTATTCCAGTGCTTTTCTTCCACAATTTACTCCAGAGATTTTCTTTAAACAATAAATAGGAAATACTGCCACATATAGCTGTGCAGGATATCTAGTTTACAAGCCTTTTTTCCAGGGTGGGAACTTGTCTGTTATACGTCACAGTCATGGAAAAGAAAAGACTGAAGGTGATGCAGGAAAAAACAATGGTGGCTCTCTCATTTAGCATCCATTCAATACTAAAGCTAATTGGAGGAGATGTCCTTAGGAGACTAACCTACCTGCATAGAAACGAAATGAGTTTCAGCTACTTCTGTCCAGGGGAAGTGCCATCAGGCTGCCTGCAGTGGTCCCTTTAACTGTCATAACAGGCTACTTGGGATAAAACGCAGACCAGCTCAAGTTGCTCTGCCACAGCACTCAATCTTGGCAACCATTCTCTAGGAATGTACCTGCTAACTATGAAGTTCCTAAGATGATGTTCACATAGGTCCTGATCTTGACAGAGGTGCAGAAAAGTTTGGATGTGGACTCAGGTTTAGGTAAGAGAAGCACCTAAAAAATTTCATGCGTCTGATTTAGCAGGTATCCTCAAGGGAAGCCTACTCATAGCAAGAGCATTACAGTCAGTCCAGACCACATCCTAACCTGCTTTACCCACATCTGGATAATAGCCCTGTGGATAGAGCAGACCATCTGCTTCCACTGAGACCTGGCTTCCAGTATCACCAGCCTGTGTGGGTATGGGCTCTCTTCTTGCACACGGAGGAGACTGTCCTCACCACCGGGACAATAACCCAAGCACTCAGAGGGCAGGAAAGAGGTATATACATATATATTTATATTTATAAATTAAAGCTGGGCCACATGCAGCCTGTACTGCAAATCTCATAAGGGCAGAAGATGGAACAAGTGAGAAGCAGCCTTGTCATCACAGGAAGCTAGACCAGGCTATATCCAGGCTCCGGTTACATTGACTTGGAAACACATTTGATAGAAAGCTGGATCTGTTTCTGAGCTGTGTCTAGCTGGGCTCTGCAGGCTTGCAGGACAGAGGTGAGGCTGGGTACCTCCCTCTTGTCTGGAAGCAAATAGCTTTACATTTCAGGTACCTGGATGGGCTTTCTATCAGGAAGATTTTTGAATTGTGACGCTTCTCTGAAAAGCAAAGAGATGAAAACAGGATGGTAGGTCTCTGAGCTATTGCCTCAGCCACTCAGATCAGATATACCCTGCTTGCAGAGGAAAATGAGGGGAAGGTTCTCCACTCACCTTAATCTGGGAGCCAGGTTGGTTGTTTTATACCCTGGTCATTAATTCTACCTGATTTTGCCCAGGGAAAACAGCTAGCCATTTATCAAAGAATTTTCTGATGCTGCAGTAAAGAACCAAAATACAGCCTTCGATCTACTAGAGAAGTACTCCATGGTGAGCGATCAGCAGATAGCACTCTCAACATACAGGGGATCTGATGAAAAAAGAAGGTTCTTTTCCTCAGCTACGTTAGCAAGCACGCTAAAATTACGGTCATTTCAGGAAATCTTCTTCAGCCTAGAAGATGTGGGATTTCTTTTCTGAGAGTCTTTGTTCACGTCCTTGCGGCTCTTCAAGCTTTGCACTGTGCCCGTGACCCCACGCATGAGGCAGATGAAGGTTTGAGTCCAGACCTAAACTACTGAGCCTGGGAATTTGAATAGGAGGCAAAGGAGCTACCTTTCATCTGTAGCATCTTTAGCTGACCATCTTCTTTCTGCAGTGTTCTTGAGCATGGTCACATTAGCGTTAGCAGCTGTCCTTGTTTGGCTGGAGCACTTTTGACATATCCCGTTAAATTCAGGTGGCTCATTCACCAAATTGATTGTGGTGGCTCACATGCCAAAACATCCCAGGCTGTCACTTACTTGCAGGAAGTGACCAATGCTGTGCAGCTCGTGTCTTACCGTGCCTCCTCCTCCTCTGTGCTGCTGAGCATCACTGCAACGCCGCTGTGCCAAGGATGGGGTCAGCACAAGTCCCTGTTGGCCAGGTCTGAGGTTGGTTTCGCTCTGTGACTACAAAAGGAGAAGAGCTAAACCAGGCAAGAAGGAAATTCTGGCACTCAGTCCTGGCAAGCACAATGGCCTTATTTATTATTTCATGCATTTTCTTTCTTCTACTCATACAGTCAGTTCAGATCACATTTTGTCTCTCAGAGATAAATTAGAGCCCGCAATGGGCTTCAGACCAACTTTGATGGAAGCTGCTTAAACAGAGCATGAATTTGCCCCTCTGCCTTTGCTCTGATTTAAGGAAACATGCATGCCCAGATTATTTTACCTGAGGTAGCCAAGCATTAATTAATTACATAAAAGCATTTGTGAACCTGTTAAAACTATCTATTAGATGAGCAGTGCTGCTATCTCCACCATCGCTCTAAACGTTTTAATTAATTTGGGGGAATTTACACATGCACTTCATCTGCCAAATTCAACAGAACTTGCTTTATAAACTAATAATAGCATTTGCTTTCACCATGAGGGAGTTATGCAAGCTCTGTATGTGCATGCAAGTGGAGAGAGTGCTGGCCTCTGCATAGAGTTAAGTGCCGCTCGGTGATTTACCAACAAACTGACGTTCTCATCAGTATTATTTTCATATTAATGTTCTCATCAGTATTATTTTCATATTAATGTCAGTAGAGGTGCAGACACTCAACACAGTGCACACAAATATATATGCATCTGACAGGATCAAACCCATCATAAATAGTATTTTTTTTCGAAGTGTTGAGAAAAATAGGGATTTGTTTTCTCAGAGTGATGCAGAGCTGTCAGCAAGGCCTTGGTGACTTCTGCTGTCTCTTTTGTCTGCTGCAGATTTCACTCTGCATTCAGATAACATAATTGTAACAACCTGTCAGGGCTCAGCTGCTGGAAATTAATGGCTAGTGCATGATTTTTAAAGGAAAAATTACTGCTCTTTTTGCAGAATTTGAGAGGATAACTCATTAATTAGGTAGCCTGAAGAGCAAAATAAAATCCTGCTCACCTTCAGTGGATTACAACACAGCATGAGAAACAAGACCTGAACAGCTGTGAGGAAACGCCACCGAACAGGGCCGTGTCGGCTCAGTCTACGCTCCAGGGAAGGTCTGATCCTCTACTGCTCTGATGGTATTTTCCTCTGTGGACACAGCAGAAAAAAAAGCCTTTCAGCACCTGAGCTAGGTGGCATGATCGCACTTGCCATGGAAATTCCCCGTGCACCATCACAGCTGCCCATAGCGTGCTTCCCTGCCTGCCCTACAGTCCTCGTGCCTGGATGGGAGGACAGGGAGATGCTCTGGAGCACCCCAGAGGTCCCTGCCCCCAGCACCTGCAGCCACAGCACACAGGGGACGGCGCTGCCGGGCCCTGTCCTGGCGTGCCCTGGTCGCCACAGCACCTCAGTCTCGCAGTCTGTCCTCGCCCCACCTCTGCGGGTATTGCCCCATTTCACAACACCGAGGGTAAGGCATTTTCAGGAGCGTTCAGATGTCTAGATAGGCACCTGGCCCCAGACCTTCAAAGGTGCCGAGGCAGTGCTGCACTGCAGCTTGAGTTACACTGACTGCAGCCGGAGCCCCAGTGCCGCTACGCTTGGGGTTTTCTCCGGTTTAACTACATCACTCCAAATCCACCTAGATAAACTGATATAACTTTTCTTGTGTAGACAAGACCTTAATCACTCCGTTTAATCTCTGCTTGCTATTGCTATTCCTGGCCTGGGCGTCTCAGCAGCCCAGAGCGCTAACTGCCGCCAGGTGGATGGCTTTCTCAGAACGAGAAGAGGGCTACCTGGGAAATTCATTTCCACTTGTGGCTGGTGCTGGACTTGTGCTCCAGCTCCCTGAGGCAGCATTAGTTTCAGTGACTCCAGCCCATACAACTCAAATTAAACATTCAAAATCCGTGTCCTTAATCTATCTCCTTCCCTCAGTGCTGTCTTCCCTGTGCTTCTTGGTGATTTCTTTGTCATGATAACCACAGCAGTTTTGACAACATCCCTCCTTCTCCAGCGCTAGC
>NW_010402820.1:74454-93730 GCF_000710305.1 Buceros rhinoceros silvestris | reverse complement strand
CCCGACCTCTCCAGCGCTATCAGGAATGATGGGGTTCAGTACCCCACATCACACCACAGGTCTGTCAGATTGCATCTCCTGCCTTTGACAGGCCCTGCAGCCACATTTGGAGAGAAAGGTGGGGAATCTCATCCTGTCACCAGGTCTGTTACAGTGTCACTGATGCTGCATCCCCTGCCCAGCACTGCCTGCTTGCTGCTGAGGACATCTGCATGGCTCCCACCTGGAACTGCCATGCTGGGCAGCTCTGTCGGTCGTGATAATTGCACCACAACTGCTTGTGCACATGATACTGTGCTGTGCCAAGCAAGGACTCTTAGCTTCCCCTTTTCCCTTATGGCTGCTCACTCCAGTGAGGTCCTTGCTGTCCTCTGCAAACCAGGGAGCTCCCATTCCAACCCAGCCTTCACCTGCTACCTCTGCAGCTCCTTGCGGCACCGTGCCCCTCCAAATAAAACATCATGTGGGGAAAAAAGAAGAAAAAACAGAACCTACAAGAAACAGGAGTCTGGAAGCAGCATTTTGGGAGCACTGATCTTCTGGTGTCATCTGCCTGATCAGGGATATTCCTCTTGCAAGAAGATGGAATTTAGTTGCCTGGGGTCAAGGTCCTATGCTCCAAAGCCTATTGACTGGTCACTTCTGCTTGAGCAGGTGACTCTGACTGTATCAAAATGAGGTTAGGGATCTTGTGAGATGTGTCACTCTAGATGAGAAGAACTCTTCCCTGCTCTGACCTCAACCCGGATAAACCAGGGGAGACAGCAAGTGGGAATCAGCATTTGGTTGGGGTCAGTCTGGTGGGAGGTAGAAGTTGTGTTTGATAGAATCTGCTGTCATAGAGGCTCATGACCAGGTCTTCTGGAGTCCAGGTTATTACAAAAAAAGTAATAATCAGAATGATAATCTTAAAACCCGTCTATGTTTAGGCAAATCCCTTGCTTTCCTAACCTGTCATGGCTCCCTTGCAATGTTTCCAACAATACTTGCAACTAAATGTGCAGCTGATATCCTCTGAGAGAGAAGATTTGGAAATCAGCTTGGAAAGTTTCTGCAAGGACAGTCACCAAATCTCACCAGGTCATGTTCAAATATAAGGCACGAATGTACATTTCTTTGTTAATAGAGGCAGCTCTTAATATCCCACAGGGAACACACAGCAGCACTCAGGACTGTGCATATACTGTTTCTCCCTCGCAAAACCTCTGCTGTCCCCAGTAGTGAACATTTGTGGTCGCCTACAAAAGAACAACACATAGCGAGCTCATCCGGTGCCGTGCAGTCTGAGGGCACGCCTATGTGCACCCGGTCACATCCCTTTCCTCATGCTCTCTCGCTGACAGTAGGTAGTTAATTTATAATTAACTGAACTAGTTCTTCATTCAGGTGGATGTGCTTGACATACCGTGTAAGAGGAAAATACCAGAAGGAAAATTTGAGCAGACACATCTGCAGGATGTGCAAATCAAGTGCAGAAACAAGGAATTTGGCAAGTCTCTCGGAAGTGATGATAGTGATTTTTTTTAATCTCATATCTTTTGCTCATTCAGCTGGGACACTATTTCCTATTTCAAGACATTTCCACATAGCTGGGAATGTAAACACAACCCAGGATTCAGCTATAGCTTTTTCAGAAGAGAAACATCTGCTTTCCAATGTTACCACCAGCCGCAGCCTTCACAGGGAAGCATTCAGTGGAGGACTGACACAGCCTGGCAGAGGCTGCATGGATCACAGCTTCACATTGAGTTCATACTGTGTGAGCAGGGCAGGCAAGCCCTCCACTCCCTATCTCATTTTCCTTCCTGTGCAGTTAGGGAATTAGGCTTCAAAAACTCCTCTGAAGATCTCTGATGAATAAGCATGTTTGGTATATTCCTCTTGCTCAGAAGGCATTGCTGTGGCCCCGTTCGGTGATGGGAAAAGACTTCACACCCGGCTGCCATGGGAAATGCGAGGCACAAGGACAAAGCACAGGAGAGGAGCTGTGTGGGGAGCAGAAGGGAGAAGTCGGGCAGCAACAGCTCTGGGAACAGCAACAGCAAAGCCAGTGCTTACAAATAGAAAAAGGGGGAGTGCATGTCAACAGCATGGAGGGGAAAAATAAGTGTCATGACCTGCTTGTCACCCAGGGTGCTGGAAAACGTGACAGTTAGTGACTCAAAGGACAGGGATGTAATTTTTCCTATAATGTAATTCCTTATTAATGTAACTGAGGCGGGATGGGGGGAATGAATGCATGCAGGGACTTACAACAAGTGGACAGTATTTATGGTGTGATGGATGGAGACATGGGGACAAGACAAACAAGCAAAGTCTTTTTCAGAGGCTGGCTTTTGGGAACAGAAAGGTCTGACCTGCTCTTTCCATGAGGCTGACAGATCAATGGACATCCTCTCACAGGAGAATTACTCCTACCACTTCTGAACAATTACTTCTTCTTTCATATTGCCATGTTCCTTGGGTGAATAAATCTCAGTCAAGCCAATCAGAGGCAAAGGATGGGAAAAAGAATCAGTGATGAAGCTTAGGAGAGCTGAATGTTAAATGACTGGTGATGAGACTCCAAAACTTCAGGCAGAGAAGGACCAGGCAGCAGGGCATTGCTGTGCTGTCCAGCCTGTCTTGATTTCCACACAGAGGACAAGGTTTCCCTAGGCCCTCATAGCTGTTTTCCAGCACTGCTGGAACCATCATCCTACATTGGTGACTCCTTTGAGGGGACAGTGAGTGAATGAAAGAGGGCAGGAAAACCCTTGTGCATTAACAGGACAGTGATGAAGAGCAAAGAACCTTGCTCTTGATGTTCCCTGCAATTGCTGTGCAAGGGGTACTTTGTACCCAGCACCACAATTCAAGCCCATATCACACATCAGGCAGAGAACAGGCTGCACAAGGACTTGGTCTTCCTGCTTTGTTTACAGCTTTCTCCATCTGTTGGATCTCATCTGGTCCCTCCTGCACTTGTCCCAATTTGGCTCGATGCTATCGAAGCACTTTGCTGTCCTCTCCAAAGTCTGTCTTGCACTTTAGACACATGCCCCCTTCCCTGATACTACATTTCTGCTGCATTTTCTGAGAAGTCACATTCTCTCCCAGTGCAAAGCTGTGCAGCAATGTGGCAAAACTACACCTTCTGGTTTGGCCCTAAAAATCCAGCCAAAAGGGCTGCTGATCTGAGAAAAAAATCCAAGACTCCAGCTGTCCTCCCTTCCCTCTGCCTGGGTGGCATTTGGGTACATCATTTGCCTCATGCTGCCTTCTCCTCGGTGGATGAAAGTCACCCTGTCTCAGAAGGGTTAATTCTGGCTTAGTGGATTCTGGCACTGAGCTGGGTTAAAGAAAACATGGAATAAATGAGGACAGGTACCCCTATAAACAAATTCATGATGGGCTGATATAAGACATTTCTGCCACTTACTATTTTCTAGCAGAAGTTACTGTCCCTCGCCACGCTGGCCAAAGTGCCTTGACTCTTAGCTGACAGCATTTGCAGTGAGGTACCTTAAATTTAAACTTGCATCAACCCTTGTTCCAGAAAAAATGGCTCAGGATAGTGATCTCTGGTCAATGTCCAACTGAGGGTTGTGGCCTCTCAAAGTACCCCACAGATTGTGCCTGTCACAGCCTCAGCCACCACCAAAACTGGGACTTACAATCACAGTTACAGGACCCTGTTCCAGTGGTCTTAAATAAGCTCTGAAGTTAAAAACTGAATGCAGCATTTCGCACAGTTAATTACCCACACAAGAATAAAATTGTGATAATTAGAAGATCAGATAATGGTGCCTGGGGCAACACCAGAGCATCAACAGCAGAAATGTTGGTTTAGTAATGAAATGCATGTTAAATACCTCTAAATACCTCATTAACAGCTGGGGTGTGATTCCCAGCGTCAGCCTCAGTGTGCTAACAGCAATAAGACACATGGAGCTCCAAGGTGAAATGGATACTTTCTCACCAATTTTTTTTTGTATTTTGGAAAAAGAGTGAAATTAAATTGTGTGAAGAACTTTTTTCCACACTCTTTTCAGCATAAAAGAATTGGGGTTTTGGCAGGGTAAAAATCACTGAGTTGCACTCCTTGGAATTATTTAGCTTTCCTCACCCTCCCAAGAGATGCAAGGAGAGCCCAAAGGGCCCTGAAGACAGGAGCAAGGAAGAGGAGGAGTGGCATCGCTGCAGGACAGTCCCGTTAACCACAAAACGGAAACTGCCACAGTAGATGGATCTAATGCTTTGACTTTGCCCTCAGCTCAGAAATCTTCAAGAGAAAATAGCACCAGGGAAATGCATAAAGTGGGTAGGAATGAAATAAACACACGACAGAGTGTACCTGGAACAGGGGATTAGGACAAGCCCTCCAACGCAGACTAGCTGTTGGAGCAGCTGCTTTGTCTTGTACAACATTTGTGGCATCTCAGAGAGGCTCCCTTTTCCAAAAGACTCCAGATTCACATCTGCTGGAAAAGTGACCTATATTTGGGCAATTAATGAATTTTATTTGGAAACTTTGGGTGGCCTACTGCAGGATACTCAGGAAAACAAGTCTTTCACATCAAGCAGTCCATAGTTGGTAAGAGCAAGGCTTAGGGTAAGTAATCCGTAGCTAAACCGAAAACAAATAATAAGAATAGGTGCATCACTGGTTTTAAGTCTCTTTAAACCTAAGGAAAGAAAGGAGTTCTTCAGCAACCAGTGAAACAAATGGGGGAGCTATCCATCTCTGGAAAAGCTATAAAAGAGGGGTTCAGTACAAACCCCAAGGCCACTCCTGCAGACAGATTTCTGTCTCCAGTTTGCCCGAGCTCCCAGCATGTCCACAGATGGGTGACTCCTGCTAGGAAGGACTAGTTACTCCTGACTGGTTTTGTTTTGCTCAATTATACCATTAAAATTTGCCTGTCAGAGAAGGGACTGTCTTTATGTCATTTGCTGGCTGCTTGACTGCCCTCTGGCCAGACACGGCACTGTAGCAGTACCAGGTGTGTCTCTGAGAAAGGCGGCTCAGGTTTTAATCCAAATACTACGGACTTCTGAATGGGTTTGAATACCACACAAGCAAACAAACTCAAGAAACTTGACACAGTTCAGGAAAAAATCATAAGCAATCTATCACTGAAGGAGGTGGACCACGTCAAAGGGTTTGTCAGTCGTGGCTGCCACATGAATTCCCTCAAAGGCAATGCTTTTGCAGCCATGCGTACATGAACATGACTAAGGCTTTTTTACAGCATTGAATGCTACCGTCACTTCCTTGGAGAAGCATTTGGTCTTCCTGTCCAAAGCCTGCTATTAAACTACCAAGCCCTTTGTAGTTGGGAAAAATAGTTCATCGTGAGTGTTTCTCAAAGCTTGTGAAACCCAGGAAATGCTGAATGGCCTTTCTTCAGCAGCTGTAGATACTACTTACAGACTAAAACAGGAACATAAACTGAGAGTTATTTGGGGTTCTTCTTAAATCACTGAAGGCTGTGAAGTTGCCAAGTGCTTGCTCTGCTCCGGACATGCTTTGATAGCCAACTGGCAGAACATTAGGATTATGGGATAGGGATCAAGATATTTAATCGTTAGCATCCTGTCTCCCCAGCCCATGATTCTAAAAGTAACATCAGTCAGTACTTAATTAAAAAGTGATACAATTTCAAACTTGTAAGCCAGTGTTTTGGGTTGGGTGAGACTGCAGAAAGGGTACTTTCCAACTAAAGATTTCTCCTTCTCAGCAGATTTCTGTCCAGAATATTTTGTCTACTGTACCATTTTTATAAGAGGCCACTGAACTGAAAACAGGGTTTGGACAAAACAGCAGCACATATATATCTGATAGTGGCACCTATAAATGGGTCTAACATTGTAAATTGTGACCTGATGGACTCCTCGCGATTACCAAAGGGATGTCTCTGTGCACAGCTCATGAACTCAGGCTGATTGGATCAAATCACAATGCCTGAGCATCCATGGCACAGCCAAGGCTGTGTTCACCCATATCTCCTAGGCCAAAGAGAGTCTCTGAAAGTTAAAGCCTTCCCTGCACTTTGGACTGGAACGTACCCACATATCTACATTTTATTTTCCTGATGTTGCTACAGAAGAATGGGGTTGGCAACTAATTCCAGCACAGAAGAACAAAACAACAGTATTAGTTCTGATTCTTGAAAACTGTAGTTCTCAAGTGTCTCTGGGAGACCTTAGAAGATGCCACAAGTCCCAGCAGGGGAGGGGCATGATGCTGTAGCAGAGGGCCAGCCACATCACTGCAGTCTTTCCCAGAAGAAAGATTTCATGAGTCAGGGGACACTGCCCTCAGCTCAGTGAATACCAGAGGGGAAACTGAACATGGTATCACACATGGATGTACGTATTCACTCACCCCTATGTATATGTCTGGTGTAACTGTGCATTTTTCATGACAGCTCAGTATGCACTGATTGTCTGCCTAGATTCCTTACTATGCCATTATGGCTCACTCACGCATCCCTGAACACATGAAATCCAAACCCAGGGCTGGAGCTTTTACTAGTCTGAGGCAGCTGGGCTCTTTCCTAGGAAAGAGTTGTAGTGAGTAGGGAATCCAGTTTAGTTGCAGCGCTGAAGGGGGTGAAGAAGAGATTTTCTTGCAGTCTCCTCAGAACAAGTGAAACAATGGAGAGAAAAGGCCAACACAGCAAATCCAAACAGAAGGGCCTCAAACGCACCTGTGTAAAAGAGCTTTTCCAGGCCTATATTCCAGCAACACCAGGAGATGTCGGCACCCAGTCCCCGGCAGCGGACCTTGGGTGGGTGCCCATCCTCAGCAGCGAAGCAGCAGCTCAGACAGCCCCATGCCCAGCATTTCTTTTTTTGTCTGGCTTTGGAAAGCCTCCAGCATAGCCTAGTGGCTTTCTGCAGCTCTCTCTTGCTATGGACCGTGTGTGGGTCTGGGTATCGGCACCAGGTTGCCTTTGCAAGCCTATTTGAATTTGTTCCAGCTTTCTGATGCCAGGAGGAAATAATTGAACTGAAAAATGCTCAGGAGGAGTAGGCTGCAAGCAGCCTACCTCACCTCAGGGAAATGTGCAGAGCCAAGGCAGATTCTTGGCTACAGCAGCATCAGCCACCGTACACCAGCCCTGTGAGTCACGAAGCACAGCACAGCATGGGAAGTGATCTCTCCTTAACTTGCATAATGCAGAATAAAACAAGGTCATTCCCCTTAGCAACATAGGATCAGCTCAGCGGAGTCATTTATCAGGCAAGCCACCATCAACCCTTTCTTCATTGTTTTACCTGCTCTCAGAGAACTCCATTGTTTCCAGACAGATACATGATCCTCAAGCTACTGCATCCCACCCAAACCTAAGGCATGAATCTTCCTAATTCACTGCATATCTGACAAGTGCCTGTGGTAACACCAGCAGTCGTGAGGACTTGGCTTTAGCATAGTGTTCTTGCAGCACTGTCTTCCTCAAATGAAGCTTACCTCTTGCTATGTCAGGTAAAAGTGAAGTACAAGAAAAAAAAAAAATTCACTATATGTGACCATCCCTTTGTCAGAAGTTACAGCACTTTCGTTTCATAACACATAAGGTGACTTTCAAGAAGCTGTCAGCTGCTTTTGGTACCACAGATTTTGCTGCTACTAGAGCTTGATGTAGGCTACTGGGTTACTGTACAAGCTGGCACAAAAATGTAAAGCAATAAAAAGCTTAGCAGTCATAAGGCACTAAAGAGTGAAAGTAAAACTGGCTAATTAAAAGGCTTTTTAAGCTGTCCTGTCATGGTTGTTTTATTTGAAAATAATTCACGGAAAATGAACATTTCCTCTCTAATTTGTGGTCCCTCCTCGGGGATTATCAGCTCATTGCCACAGTTTGCATTGCTTGCCTGTGTGTGTGATGTGGCAGAGCATGTTCTTCATTTTTTTGTGCTACATCGCCTGCACCAAAGAGGCAAGCTGCCAGGCATAGCAAAGGTGGAAGTTCAAAGTTGAGCTTACTGACAGTTTCCAAGTTTAATACTGCCTGGAGCCACAATTGTCCTGCGTCTCCTCTTCTGGATCACACCAACAGACCACATAAACTTTATGAAGTTCAACAAGATTAAATGCGAGGTCCTGCACTTGCATCAGGACAGTCCCAAGCACACATACAGGCTGGGCAGAGAATGGATTGAGAGCAGACCTGTGGAGAAGGACTTGGGCGTGTTGGTGGATGAAAAACTGACTACAAGCCAGCAATGTGCGCCCACAGCCCAGAAAGCCACCAATCACATCATGGGCTGCACCAAGAGAAGCATAGCCAGCAGGTCAAAGGAGGTGATTCTGCCACTCCGCTCTCATGAGACCCCACCTGGAGCACGGCTTTCAGATCTGAGGCAGCCAGTAAGAAAGGCATGGACCTGCTTGACCTTCCAGTATCTAAAGAGGGCCTACAGGAAAGATGGGGACGGACTCTTGATCAGGGATTGTAGTGATAGGGTAAGGAGTAATGGTTTCAAACTGAAAGAGGGTAGATTTGATTAGATATTGGGACAATATTCTTCACTGTGAGGGTGGTGAGGCACAAGAACAGGTTGTCCAGGGAAGCTGTGGATGCCCTCTCTCTGCAAGTGTTCAAGGCCAGGCTGGATGGGGCTTTGAGCAACCTGGTCTAGTGGAAAGTGTCCCTGCCCATGGCGGGGGGGTTGGAACTAGATGATCTTTAAGGTCCTTTCCAACCCAAACCATTATACCGTTCTATGATTCTATGACTCCACAGCCAAATGTGGAGTCTGTGTAAGAGACTGCAATTTGCTGAGGAGGACAAAACATCCAGAAACAAAGTGGCACAAGAGCTAAAAGTTTGCTCTTAGTAGGTTTCCCAGCACTTGTCGATTGTTTGTTCAATAGTCTCAAAGGGAGTGCTCCCATTCTTCATAGGTTATTTCATCTCGGCCTTTCAGGAAGGGAATGTATTGCTGAGCTCTCCTGTCAACTAGTGCTGCAGTCTCGATTTTATGTCAGAAAACACATGGGGTATTTCCATACAGCCTTTCCTACCAGACACGAGTGATTTCTGTTCCTGCTCTGAGTGGGGCCAAAGCAAACCAGGTGCAGCCAGGCATACACAGCTGCAGAAAGCTCAAGTACTCTCTAACTGCAGTGACTTGACTTCTGGTTAGGAGTTGGCTTGGCTGGTGGCAGAAGCACTTCTCCATGTCATGTCAATCTGCAAAAGACTGTTATTCCCTTGGACTCAGATCCTCAGAGAGCCAGGCTCATGTGCGTAATGGAGGGTTTTCTTATCTGCTGAGTGCTTTGGTTCATGGCTCTTCAGACCTCTGAGGTCAGCCAAGGTGTCTCTTTGTGGGTCCACAAAATCAGAGACTGCTTTCTAAAACACTTGTGAAGGTATTTTCCACCAAGCATTCTTTCGGGACAAGCAGGGACAAGTTCCACTCTAAAGGTCCCGCAGGAAAAATGCTCAGCTACTTTTCCACATACAGAAGGGTTCTCCAGCGTTTGTAACCGTGACAGTATAGCATACAGCAAGCAAATCTTACAAGGAACACACACGATTTTGAGGTTTAAGTCAAACTTTATCTAGAAGCTAATGAGCATCACCTGTCTGGACGACAGGATGATAGCCTTACATAAAAGAAGCCTTTGCATGCTCTTCTAATTATTTGGCACTTTAGTAGCAACTGGAGACCTCAGTGGAGTCATGCTCCAGCATGCCAAGCACAGTGAATGTCATGGGCTAGTCCCTACCCCAAAGAAGCTAGGGTACACAGACAAGGCATATTCTGAGAAGGAAGCAGAGATACAGAGAGAGACGACATGACTTCCCCAAGGCCAAACAGTAGGTGGTTGGTGGGGCAGAGATTTCCCAGCACTACACTGCTCTTGAGCCTCAAGAGTCCTGGCTTCATGCACCAGCAATTGGCAGTGGTCAACCACAAAGCCCTGCTTAGTACCTAAAAGGCAAACGTAGGCTTTTGCCCCACACCCCAGTACGTTTTTTGGAAGAGGTAGGAGGAGACTTCTTTTTTGCTTTTCTATTTGACTCAAATATTTTTGGAGAAGAAGCTTTCGGTAGCTGCTTGCAGAGTCAAGAAAAGATAGTTACCTAGCTCCATCTTCTTCACAGAGTCGGGTGCACATCCACCATGCGGCCAAAATATAGATGTTCCCCAAGAAGTAACGTTTGCCTGCTCTCAGAATGAGACACCAGTGTCTGTCCAGTGTCTCAGTGCAAAAGTACACTGCGGGCATACGGCTGGCTGTGTACCACTCACTAGGCAGAAGCACTTGAATTGTTTTATCTTTAGTAAGTGCATAAGAATTTCTGGGAAAAAGCAGATAAGCAGCAGACTTAGGGCCACCAAAATGAATTGCAAATGGCTTCAAAAACCTGCTGGAAAACAGGTGAGCCAGGCCTAAGTGACTCAGAGACTGCCTAGCTCATCCATCGCAGTATGTCCAGAGCTGCCTGTGTGCTGGTAACACTGTGCCAGCCACGGGCAGAAGAGGAGGCAGAGGGGAACATGGAGCTGCTGCTAGAAATGCAGCAATGCAGCAGCATCCATCCTGCAGTCATTCCAGCTCACCAAATCATTTCACTTCTAATAACTGATATTCAAGGAAGCCTGTTCTTGAAAAGCATTTCTACAGTTCCGGTCCAGAGTCCTTTATGTATACTCAGTTTATGGGTTCAGGGTCATGAGGGGGTGCCTCACATGACGCTAGGCTCTTTGCCAAGGCATCAATGGGGAGTGAGTTAAGCGTAATTGAAAAGCACTGTTCCAGCCATTTGTAGATTTGTACGGCTTATGCCAGAGTTTGGACAGCAAGAATCACCCTGCTGTGTGCAACATAAAATAAGCTGTAAGAGTGTGAGGATATGTATTAGTGCCTCCGCACAACTCGAACATGCCAAACGGTTATTTGCTCTCTTCTGGACGTAAATAGTAAACCAAATTAATCATGACTCCCTCAGTAGCTGCTAACGATACACTTGGCTTTCTGGCCATGTTCTGGAATAAAAAGCAACATGTTATTAATTGACTAAAATCAATGTATTCATTACAGTATGAGGGACCTGGATGCTGCTGCTGTTCATTTTAAATCACATACAAAATGCGATTATTGCAGAACTTATCAAGTCAAATGGGTTTCTGGTGTAACTCTTCCAAGGTTTCTCTGTTCTTGCACTGTCCATATGGACAGCAAACATGCGGAATTGATTACACAAGGATGTTGATGAAAGACAGGTCTTTAGCACTCTAGCTGAAAGCCCTCCACCGTAAATAACCCATGAGCCTCATTAAACTGGACAGATTTATAGGGGTGAAGATGCCAAAGTAGCTTGTAGAGTACCTTGCTAATACCAGGCATGACACTAGACAAATGCCTCACGTGGCATTTGCTTGCAGCAAGGCAGACCCGTGGATTTCCAGGTTGCAGGATGATGGTGATCAATTAGAGGGTCACTTGAGTTAAAAGAGGGCACAAGTCTGCAACTGCATATGCCAAGGTAACAATCCCAAGGGGGACAAAGGAAACAAAGAAAATCAAATAAAGATGGTGAAATTAAATTTTTGTCCCATTTTTTACAACACTTTGAACACAAGAGTTGCTGAATCTGACTCCTGCTCGGTAAGGAACAACAGTTCTTTAGTGTGTTCGTCCAAATTCACTTCCAACACAGGTAGAAGCACAGAAGATAGCACCAGTGACAACTGAGAGAAAAAAAAAAAAAGAGATAAAATGGCTCCTGTATGAATATACTCTGAATAACGAAAAAAGGCATTACTGGTTTATTCATTAAAGACGTTTTCATAGCAGACTGCACCACAGCGTGTAAACCAACGGCTGTACTGAATGGTGGGTTGGGTAAAATTCTTGTTGCCTTGACTCCTGTGAGGGAGCCCACCTTACGCAGGCAGATTGCTGCAGGATGGTGACTGGGATCTCAGCAGAGTATCTCCTGGAAGAAGCCGCTTTGCTCTATCCTGAATTTTTCACCATGTTCAACAGACAGTCCAGGTTCAAAAACTGAGGAAGACCACTGTTCTCTCTTTAAACCAGGGTTTAGGACATTTAGGTTCAAATTTCAAATTTGCTCTTTGTCTCATTCAGCACAAGGCTTCAAACTGAGGGTCTGCCATCACAAAGCAAACTCTAAGGTACCCCTGGTGCCGGTAACCTGCAGTTGTTCCTGTTCATAGAGGCAGGAAGCAGTGGCTGAAATTAGTTGTTCGAGGGCTAGAAAATTGTTTTTTCTCCTGTAGATTAATCATAGAATCATAGACTTCAAAGGCCATCTAGTCCAACCCCTCCTTGCAATGAGCAGGGACATCCTTAACTAGATCAGGTTGCTCAGAGCCCCATCCAGCCTGGCCTTGAATGTTTCCAGGGATGGGGCTTCTACCACCTCTCTGGGCAACCAGTGTCAGTGTTTCACCACCCTCAGTGTCAAAAATTTCTTCCTTAGATCTAGTCTAAATCTACCCTCTTTTAGTTTAAAACCATCGCCCCTCGTCCTGTCACAACAGACCCAGCTAAGAAGACTGTCCCCATCCTTCTTATAAGCTCCCATTAAGTACTGGAAGGCCACATTAAGGTCTCCCCAAAGCCTTCTC
This sequence comes from Buceros rhinoceros silvestris, assembly GCF_000710305.1. Lineage (NCBI taxonomy): Eukaryota > Metazoa > Chordata > Aves > Bucerotiformes > Bucerotidae > Buceros > Buceros rhinoceros. Next base: position 81,130 of record NW_010402820.1, on the reverse strand, counting down.
TTCCCCAGGCTGAACAACCCCAACTCTCTCAGCCTGTCCTCATAGCAGAGGTGCACCATGCCTCCAATCATTTTTGTGGCCCTTCTCTGGAACCTCTCCAACAGGTCTAAGTACTTCTTGTTCTGCGAACTCCAGGGCTGGACACAGCACTCCAGGTGAGGTCTCACCAGAGTGGAGCAGAGTGGCAGGATCGCCTCTCTTGACCTGCTGGCCACACTGCTTTTGGTGCAGCCCAGGATATGTTTGGTCTTCCAGCCTGCAAGTGCACATTGTTGGTTCATGTCCAGCCTTTCATGCACCAGTACCCCCAAGTCCTTCTTCTGCTCAGGGTTACTCTCAATGCCTTCAACCCCCAGCCTGTATTGATACTGAGGATTGACCCAAACAAGTGCAGGACATTGCACTTGGCCTTGTTGAACCTCATGATCTTCACATGGGCCCACTTCTCCAGCTTGTCCAAGTCCCTCTGGATGACATCCAGTCCCTCAGGTGTCTCAATCACACCGCTCAGCTTAGTGTTTTCTGCAAACATGCTCGATCCCACTGTCTATATGTCACTGATGAAGATACTAAACAGCACTGGTGGCAATACAGACCCCTGTGGGACACCACTTGTCACCAATCTCCATCTGGACATCAAGCCATTGACCACTGCCCTCTGGATGCAAACAACCAACCAATTTGTGATCCACCAAACAGCCCATCATCAAATCCTTATCTCTCCAATAGAGAGAAGGATGTTGTGGGGGACCATGTCAAAGGCCTTACAGAAGTCCAGAGACAACATCCATAGCTCTTCCCCTGTCCACCGATGCAGTCTCTTCATCATAGAAGGCCACTAGGTTGGTCAAGTCTGACTCACCCTTGGTAAAGGCATGAATTTCCTGTCCTCCCTGTGCTCCGTGTGCTTTAACAGGGCTTCTAGGAGGATCTGTTCTGTGATCTTCCCAGGCACAGAGGTGAGGCTGACAGGTTGGTGGTTCCCAGGATCCTCCTTTCTACCCTTTTGAAAAACAAGCGCAATGTTTCCCCTCTTCCAGTCACCAGGGACTTCACCTGACTGCCAGGACTTTTCAAATCTCGTGGAGAATGACTTGACAACTGCATCAGCCAGTTCCCTCAGGACTATGAGATGCATCTCATCAGCTCCCATAGACTTACGTATGCCCATGTTCCTCAGTTGGTCATGAACTTATTCTTTGCTTTCAGTGGGAGGGACTTTGCCCCCATGGTCCTTGTCTTGTGTTCCATCAACTTGAGGGGTGTGAGAAGAGAGGTTATCAGTGAAGACTGAGTCAAAAAAGTTGTTGAGTACCGCAGCCTTCTCCTTGTCTGTTGTAACCAGCTTGCCAGTCTTGTTCATCAGAGCGGTTATTCTTTCTTTAATCATTATTGAAGCTACCTTATAAAAAGCAGAGGATTCAACATGAGTTACTGTCAGTGCCTGCCATGTCTTTCTCCAGCTCCATCAAGAGTATTCTCCTTCACACCTGGTGGATAGAGCAATGTCCTCACAAGCGGGAGATGCAGTTTCAGATTCCCTCGGGCAGAGGAATCACTCAAGCCCTAGGCCTCCCACACCACAGCCCCAACCACCTACCTTTACAGCTAGCAACCATGTGCTGGGCTCTAATACCTAAACCTAACCCTGCAAAGATCCTTTAGCTCCTCAGACAAAGAAGTTCTTTGTGGATGTCAAAGAATCAGCTCTTCCTGAAAGGTTAAATAGGGCCTTGACTCAATTACTTGGCTTGGAGACAATGAGCTTTAGCAGGCTAAGCAAAGCTGTGCATGTGAAAACAACTGAACTGACATAGATCTAATATGTTGCTGACTTCTTCTTCCAGAAGCTTTGATCAATGTTCAGAGAGCAGGTAAAATGTGCAGTGCATGCCCAGAACTAGGATGCCAGTGGCAGTTCCAACAAGACACCCGGGCAAAAAACCCTCCTGATCGGACAAAAAGGGAGGTCTGTGATGCAAATAATGAATACCACACAAATCCTCCCATCTGCTGATCTAAAGAACTCTGCTGATGGCTCCTCGATGAGTTTTGCAGCTACCATGGGAGTAAAGTAATTTCTCTGTTTTCAATGCCAAGAGACTGAAGCTTAGAGAAATTTGGCAAAAGCCACACAGCAGATCTGCCACACCACAAAAGAGCTCCAAACTTCCCTGTTTATGTTTCAGCTCCTTTGGTCTTGCTACCTCTTGGTGCACTGAGAACAGGGACTCCAGCGAAGCTACTTGTAAAGATGACCAGCGACCACATCATTCAGTCCTGCCTGTCTAATTGAGTCCATGTCCTGTGTCACTTTAGAGCACTGGAATGACAGGGTAACCTCTAGGGTGCAGAAAACCCTAGGAAGTGTTAACTGACTACGGTATTATTAAGTTAAACTATTAAATCTCCAGGGTATAAAATGACCACTCTTATTTCAGATCATGCCTTTGTATTACAATCACACTGTCAGGATTTAGAAGAACCTGGGTGCAGACACTGGACAAAGAGTGAGGCACAGAGGGAACAGTAATAGCAGCAAATAAAATAGCAGCTCAGATCCATTCTCCAATCCTGAGGTCAATGGCTTACCAGATCACATCTGTCCAGCTTAATTTTCTGCAGCAGGGTGGCCACGTCCAAATGGATTAGTGAGACTGGGTCCAAACTGAGCCCCCAAGCCATGGGCTGGACATTGCCTGGCAGTCCAAGCTGATTAAGGTCCAAACCATGTTAGGCACAGCAGCAGAGGGTCAACAGGATTCTGCAGCCACTGCAAGAGCTGCAGCAGCAGACCTCCATCTCTGGAGTGGATGCCCAGTCCAGCGGAATGCACACACAGGCTGCAAACACACTTTTTAGGGTTATCTCTGCTAGCAAAAGGCATTTTCATTGCCCCTGCACAATAGCACCTTCTTACTCACAGTGACCACTCCTGTGACCTGCCAGCAGAAGCAACCCTCTACAGCAGAACTTCCCAACCTGCTGTTTTCAAAATCAGCCAAATTATTTTAAGTTACCAGTGCTGACTGTTTAAACCCATGTGGCTGACTGAAGCTGATCAGAAGTTGTTTGCATGGTCTTGTCCAACATGAGAGCTCTGGAAAGGGTCACCTTCTGCGAAGGGACAGTTGCCAGCAATTGCCTGAAGAGGCAATAACACCTTTAAATGGCATTGCTGATGGCAAAGGGAGGATTTGCTTCTGCGCTTACTGCTGGGGCACTGACTTGTCTTTTCCAGTTGATGAAGAGCACCCGGTCAGTTTTTCTGTAAAAATAATTGTTGCAACAGTATCATGAAGAGAAAATCCAGACAGGACAGATGCATCCAAAGACTCACATCGTCTTGGTAGAGACAGGTTGAGAGCAGGTTAAGCTCAGTTGTGGCAGTGATTTGTGACAAATGGGATTGGATTGATATGAACATGAATAAATCATATCAAAGAGAACACTAGAAAGCTACTGAAGAACAGCTTATTTCAGTCGTGACTGATCCGATTCATAGCCAAATTAGCAAATTAAGACGCTGAAAGGCTCCGTATTGCACTCCCCATCCAGCCCAGAAACTATCTATCTTTAGACACTGCAGGAGCTCTGTCTTGTCTTCAGACCACTCCATATCTCTGGGGGTGAGTGTGAGGAGGCAAGAACAGGAAGGGGGAAAAGTACCATGAAAAATATAAAGCATGTTTAGTTTTGTGGGCTGGAAGTGGAAAAGAGATCATAAAGGAGCATAACCAAAGCACACTGACAAAAAGGAAACATTGGGCCTTGAAAATATAAACAGATTTAATGGTATTCTGAGGGTATTTTTAACTCATGAGGTCTTTTTGCTGCTTTATAGAATACAAAGAAGGGTGGATTTTTTTTTTTGGTTTTACTACCTTTCTTTTTTAAAGCTTGTTTTCCCCAGTTTTATTTGGCACATTCTTAAACAGAAAGGATAAGATCTCAGATTTTACCAAACTCTTTTACAAAGTATCAGAGAAGCATTTTGTGTTCTGATTTGAAGTGCCACTGTTGTACCAGTAAAAGCTGGTCTAACACAGTGCAAAGAAACAAAAAGTCCCATATCTACTCTCAGATTTATGCACCGCTTTGTGCTTTAAAGACTGGTTTAGAAAATGGCTTAAGCAAAACCATGTTCAAATTTATTTCAGCAACCTGACCAATTTGACAATATTAATTAACAGGCCTTAAACTGTAGTTGTTAAATCAGTGCTAAACTGCCTGTGGAAGATGATTCAGAGTCTGTACAAAAAACTTCCCTAGTTGATCAGCAGGCTGCTCCCATTTGTGCACGTAGAAGAGCCCTTGAAAACATGGGTTTGAGCACAGCCAAGGCAGAACTGTAAACAGCTAAAAAAAAGCAGCCACCTAATTTTAACTATTAACTGCAAAAACATGTGTTCCCTTTGGAAACAGGAGGAGCAGTTTCAGAAGTGGCTGCCCCTCACAGCTGGCCACCTCTCTGCGAGCAGTAACCGCATTGGCAAATTCAGCACATTCACGCTCCTCAGTGCACAGGGACTGCTGCAGCTTGGTCTGCTTGCAGAGGGAGTCCTAGCTAGGAAGTCAAATTGCCCGCTGGAGCAGCTAATCATGTAATAACGGATGGGGATACAAAAGTACCTTAAATTTCTCAGTCCAGATTCATTGGAATATGGCCATCTGTTCATTCGAACAGGAGGGCCACCTTCATAAATCACACCGAAGCATCTTCAAGTATAACTTCATAGATATAATGCGTTCATTTAAGGATTCCTCTCTAAAGAAATTCTTTAAAAAAGAAAGATAATTTAGCATATTTTATCAATTCCTAGCAAGCTGCAGAAGAAAACCAAGTTTTTAAGCTGTTGGGTCCTTGTCCTTGGAGAGAGACATTCACAGTCTGCAGGACAGCTGACTTGAAAAGAGCACCAACAACTGGCTGAGAGCACAACTTGACTGGCTGAGAGCACGGCTTTGAAGCAGCCTACTGCTGGTCCCAAGGATCTTGTGATCCCCCAGCCAAAGTCACTTATGAGCCTTCCCTTCCTGCTCTTTGTTCTGGGCTCCAGCCCTGTCTTTGCAACAAAGTCCCTTCCCACCCCGACTTGGTCAGTGCCATCTTACTGAGTAGGACAGAGGTCCCAGCTTAAAAATACCTTCCACTGAGTGAAAAAAGTGGATGAGAAAAGCCCGATCAAAACCACTAGCTGTGAAATTCAAATGCCATCTGAAGCTGCTGGGCAATTCTCCGAGGTGCATTCTTGTCCTCTCACCGTGTTGGCAGTGGTGGAGTGAGGGCAGAAGAGACATCAGCTAACTGGTCTACAGTCTGATTGTACTGCAATTCTGCAAGCCTGAGAACTGTTTGACCTAGTTTGAGCAGTTTCCTGAGAACAGTTTGACCCAAAATAGGTGCTGGGCCTGTCTGTTGGTGATGGCAATGTTGCAGGAATGTACTGTCACAGCAGCCTAGCACTATATGTGAGGACGGACTTTCCTACACAGGCAAATTTGCCTACCCAGGGCTCACTGAAAGCTATACACAGCAGGGTAGAATCTCTTCTTGTTTCTAGGCTACATGCTCCAAAGATCTCCCTAACTACAAAAAGCTGAACTTCACGTGTCTGTAGCAGACACCTCAAGTAAAACAAGGAACCCCATCAAACCCGAAGGATTCCTGCCACTGTACTACCTTTATCACCATCAAACAGGACCCCCTAGTGCCACAGCCTATCAGCTTTTCCTCCTCTCTCACACTTGTTACTTGTTAGGCTTTCATGACCACATTCTCCAATTAAGCCATAAACTGTAATGACTTTTTCTCCTCTGAAACAAGGAATCGCTCCTCTTCCTAAAATGCAACAAAATATAGCCAAGTTTAAGTGACTTTCAAAATCAACTGGGAAAGCATAGGTAGAAACAACTGCAGTTCAGCCCTGCCAGTCCAGTGTCCTAACTGTAAGACCATCTTTCCTTCCAGATGCTCAGCTTTAACAGGAAACCAAGATAAAAAAGGTTTCCAGTGCTGCTGTGCCCCACTGCTGTCTGCTCCGCAGGGCAGGAAGCACCATTGTTATTCTGAGCTGGTAATCCCCACACATCCATCCCTGCAGTGAAAATACAGCCAGTATCAGCAGCCACAGCCAAGGACACTACTGATGAAGATGATACGTTGAAACAGATGGGATGGGATGTTTGTGGTCATTGAGACTGGGGGCGGGTCTCTGCACCTGGACCAGTTCCAAAGCGTAGTTCTACAGTCTTCAGTGGCCGGGATCAGAGCTTGCCTCCTTTCCTGGCTCCCAGCTGCTCTACAGTTGAGAATAGCAACATTTTTGTTTGTGCAGTGAAAAACAAGGACATAGAGGAATGTCCTTTGCCACATATCACGTGAATAGGAACACTCTGCCTTCACTCCCACCTTCCTCAATCGACTTAAATGACATAAATGCTACAGCAACTGAAAAGACACAAAGGCTCTATCTGCTACCACAGCCCTGGGAACAGGGAAGCTCTGGGGACTCCAGGACGAGTTGTGGAAACAGAAAAAAATTATTTGCGCAGATGCACTTTCATGATGGCTTCTTGAAGACTGTTGCTGGGGTGCCAGGACTGTCCTGGACTCCAGGACCATCCCAGGTGGCTTGCAGCCCTTTGCACATTTGAGCTTGCATGGGTAAAATTC
>NW_010402820.1:69017-74371 GCF_000710305.1 Buceros rhinoceros silvestris | reverse complement strand
CCTGCTGCCTTCCAGCGAAGGCTGCATTTTTATGGCATGCAAATCAAACAGATCCTCGTCTGAATGAACAGGCCTTTTGGCTAAAAGGCTCAATCATACAAGTAGTCTCACCGACCTTGCGGGGGCCGATCCGATGAGTAAGGACTAGTCCCATGAGTAAGACCCAGGGGACTGGACGCAGCTTGTCAGTTTTTTTCAAGTGCGTGCAGGCCTGCTAAAGCTGACCTGCAAATCAGGAAAGAAAGCAAACATTAAAGGTTACAGCATCCTCTCTTCTAAGGCAAACCCCGGGATACCCGAGGCACTATTCTTTCCCATTATACTTCTTGGTATCTCCAGTCAGCCCCAAACTTGGAGTTACAGCACTCTTGCCTGAAGAAATGAGACCCTGGCATGTACTTAGAAACACTTTTCTTTAAAAAGTGCTTGCAAAAGTGTTAACGCCTGCATGATGAGAAGGGCTCGGGCAGGGGGTGTGGGCAGGTAACACCACTGCCTTTCCTCTGGTCAGCCATTCCTCTCCATTTTCTGGAGCAGGTCTGAACAGAGCTGACCTCTTGCTAGAGCTTCTCGGATGAATTGTTTTTCCTTCAGAAATGTTTTTACTGATCCCACAGGAACTGAATAAACCCAGACCAGGAGAGTTTGCTGGTGGCAGGAGTGCAACCGACGCTCCCTGTTATTCCCATAACTGACTCATACAGGTACATTTACAATCACGTATGTGCACCATGCGTGACAAGAAACATAACTGTAACTTCTGCGCCATCAGCAGCATTGTTAGCTTTTGGGAATGAAGAGCAAACAAAAGCACATTGTAAACAACAGTTTAGTAGGGAATGCCCCCAATCCCTTCACTGGGATTTGCCAGTGAAGACGTGTTTGCATTCTTCCTACTGATCTTTGCATGCTATTCTCAGCTTTGTTACCCCCAAATTGCATATTATGCATGCAAGGTGCAGATTATCAGCGCCTGCACGTACACATGATCATTTACTGTCATGATGTCTCTGGAACACCTCCTGCTACACAGCTGACACAGGACAAAGAGAAGAGAGAAAATGTCCAGTGGTGGCACTGACCTAGCAGAAGGTTTGCGGCAGCCTGTTTACGGGGGATTAATATAGTGTGCTGATTAAAGAGATTATGATTATCTCTTTATAAGAGATTTATGTGCTGTGATTGTGTGTACGTAAATACCTCCCTGCAAGTAGCTGGAGGAACAGCTATAGTCAGATAATACCAGATCCAAGCAAGATCAAAGTATTTGGGATGAGTAACAAAATCTCTTAGAAAGCAAAGAATGTCTAGCCAGATGCCACTAAAACTTGGATAAGTAATATTTCATGTGACAAAGCCACTACCCAATCCCTAACTGGCAAGAAGTGGCAAAGCTCCAGTGGCTGGCTGAAGAGCTGGCCTATATCCAACAGAAGTCCCATCTTTCCCTTCTCTTTTCAAAATAAACCAGTCAGAATGTCAGGAAACCTGGCAAAGTGTCAGTGAGCTAATGGCTGTTCCGGGTTGAGGTGGGTTGCCATAAATCAGCTTTCAGATTAGCCTTTGAGAGGCTCTCTAGAGCTGTAATGACGTATTAAGCAGCGTACACAACATGGTTGCGGTAGGTCATATCAAATTTATAATGCTGCAGGCATGAAGCAGGGGAAAATCCAGACTTTTCTTTACAGTATTATTAGTCTGTGCATTATTTCAGCCTTGAAAAGAAGAAAAAGTTGAAGATTAAAGGTTGAATGAAGGTAATTGTCAAGCTCACCTCCAAATAAAAATCACAAGAGAACAATTTGCACCATTGCTGACCATGAAGAGACCGAAGGGCCACCCCAGGGCGTGTGGATGCAGAGAACCAGAGCAGAGGCTTTTGCAGTGGCTGTATTGTTCTGTGCTGCCCTGATGGAGCAGCTACAGCTCTAAGACGCTTTCTTCAAAGCTTTTCCTGTAAGCAGGACACTTTGCCTGGTTGATTAGTACCCCTGAAGTTGCTGGGGAATGGAAGTGTTTAAATCAGAGTGTTGCAAAAACTGGGACTTCCAGAGCAGATCGGTGACAGCCAGTTGTTTGTGATCATCACTTCTGGCATGACTACATGGGAAAAGGTCCTTTTTTAACTCTGGGCCCTGGCAGAGCAGCTCTTACAAATTTTCCTGCACTGGTTTAAGACAAGCCTTTCCTTTATTTTGCAGTGCATCCAGACAGATGGGGTGCACAACTGAACCCTGCCTACCCAGCTGACAGCACAGGGAATTAGCCTGTCCACCACACAGGCAGCAAGAACAGCCAAAGGCACTCACACCACTCTGCCACTACTTTGCCTCATCCACTGCATGGACCAGCATGACAATTCAGGGGGTGGTGATGGGGAGAATGCTACTGCAAAGTGAATCAGTGACTAAATCACCTGATGAGCCAAGAGATACTGCACACTCCTCCTGCTCTTTGAGGTTTGATAACATGGTATTGTTAGTACCTGTGGCTCCTGGAAAGTCCCACTCAAGAAGTGTTACCTGCGATGGAGGTCACTGACAGCCCCAAAAGCAGCAGCCACATTCATTATGAAGAAAAGCTTCCAGAAGAAATGCCAGTGAGCATCTTCTGTGCAGCAGTCCAGAGGCTAGTTCACACCTCAGAAGAGATGGAAAGATGGATTCTAGGCTCTCACAGCTTCTCAGCTTTGCTCCCACACTTGTCTTTTAACACCTCTCACTCCCGTGCAGCCCTACCCAACAGGCCCAGGGACAGGCTCCTCTTAGGCTATGGATCTAGCTGGCAAGAGTGGTCCTACTTCAACCTTGACCTGAGCACTGGGATACAAATTAGATTAAGTGGTTTCAGACACAGCCCTCTCATCATCCTTGATTTGCCTGTCTGCTTGTATTAACTGGTGGGAAATCTAAAGCTTATGTGACCTGCACCACAGAGGGAATTAATGCTCCCCTTTCCCTCTCCAGACCGCTTCTGCAGCCTATGCTTGGGACTTCTGTGTCCCCATAGGAGAGCACCACAGTAAATCCAGCTTCTGCCTCCTTTCACACTTGTTTCCAGTTAAAAAGGGTATGAGCAGCAGGTGGGGTATCCTGAGACAAGTTGTTAACTGTATGCATGCTGGCAGCTCCCTGTGCCCCTGCCCTGGCTGAGCTTTTATTCTTTAGGGTGGCCTGAGGCAGGGCTGGGCTCTCCAGCTCTGCTTCAGACCTCCACCTTCATCAGAGCCCCTGAGCCAGAAGAGGATGAGCCCAGAGGCTTTGGAGCTGTTCACAGCATTGTGCCTTAGAGGCGGTTGTTCAGTGCAGATTCGAAGGCCATCAAGTTTCTTTGCCAGAGCTTGGAGCTGAAAGGATAGATTTCTTCTCTGGAAAGAAGGGTGTAAATGTATAAATATTTTAAAAGAAAGCAGTTATTCTCTCTTCTGGTTCAGTGATTTATGGTTGCCTTTGTTTCCTATGTTAATGAGACACATTATCCCCTACCCCTTAATTCTTTCCACCTTCCATGTTCAGAAGTCCTCAGTTCTGAAACCTGGCAGCTCTTCCCTGGGCTCATCTGAATCTGCTGTCCACACGACTGAATGGTGGCACTTTCTTTTCCTCTTACTTGCACTGATACAGAACAAATCAACATCTGCTACCAAACCTTGTGATAAAAGGAGACCCTTTCAAAAAGAATCTCTAACACCGAATGCAGTATTAGAATAAGAAAAACCAAATTATTAACATTATTCTGCCTCTCTCCATGCTCCCGTTGGGGACATACCCGAGTTACTCCCATCTGCCACCCTGCTGCAATTTAAAAGCAGCAGTAATCCATAGATCCTTGCAATTATGATTAATTCTATCTGGGAAGCAAGAAATCCTCAGAATTCAATGAAGTTACCACATACAAAAGAGATGTTGCCTAATAGTGGCCTGCTTTTATTTTATTAGAACTGTAACACTGAAATTAGTTGCTAATGTTTTGAGGTCTGCCTTTGATCTTAATAATATATGTGGTGAGAATTGGACAAATCAGTAATTGTCTCCAGCTGGAGACAAAGAAGTTGGAGGGGAAGCCATTTCAGGTCTCTCTGTAGTTGCTTAAGTAAATCCTAGGATTAGGGACATGCCAATTTTACTGGGGCATGGAACAGAGGAGGGGCCTGAAGTGTTGAACAGGAAAATGAATACAAGTTATTTTAGAAACAGAAAATGCTTGATGTTAATTAATTTCAAGAAAATGGAGAACTCTGTTCTGGCCTGGTTTAACCGCAGTGAAAGCAAATCGCTGAGTTGGCAGCTGCAGATGACAAACCTATCCAAAAGGTTTGTCAGAGCTGGTATGGAGAGGGAGAAGAGACAGGATGGAGAATTGGTTTTGAGGTTATGTAAGAGCAGGCATGTGGATGGAGACCTCCCTCTAAGCAGTGTCTGTTAATCCCTTCCATATACCATTCTGGTTGGAGTTAACCCAGCCTCACCTGATGAAACTGTCCTGGGATCTGTAAAATATTTACACATTAATCTGGGCACAAATGAGTAATGCTTCATGAGTGACGTTATGTTTTACCATAGGCTATAGAGTACTTATTTCCTTCTGCAGTCCCATCTAAAATTTTGTGTAAACAACAGTTCTGCTTACTGAGAAAGGGGAGCCCTATCCCCAAAACACCTTGTTCCTCAGAGGTGAAGCGATGACTGTTCTAGTCAGTGGGTGTAAAAGACCCCAGTCTCCTTGTCCCTGTTGTGAATGATGCCCAAATCCTTCAAGAGTCCTTCAAAAGCCTAAAAAATCTGTGGAATTCAGACCACACTTTAAAGAGGATAAAACTGCACTTCCTTACCAAAAAAAAATTGCTCCCTATAAACACTCATTAGGATCCTGGTTAGGATGTTGCAATGCAATCTTTGATTTCCCTAATGCTGGGAGCTAATAAGGACATGCAAACAATAATGGGCTGAGACCACATAATCTCCCTTCTGCAACTATCATGCAATGACTCCAGCATGTGCCTAGCTAAAATAGATGTGATTCCTTTGGTCTGTCAATGCTAAATACAGACGTAGTTTTGGCACAGCAGAGGCTATGTCTTGTCAGACTGTTTTCCAGCAGGATCTCAGAAACGCCACCTTCAAGACAACTAGCAGTCAGACTGGTATTCTTCCAACCAGGTTGTATTCCACAGACACATCCCTTATGCTCTAATTTTTTGTCCTATGCCCGCAATTAATGAATGTAAGTAACATAATGAAAAATAAATAAATCTAAGGAACATGCTCTCTAATCACTTCAGACATTGACAGCAACAGTTAAAAACAAGTTGGAAATATTTTCATTTGTTGCTCTGGTTTCAAAAGCATTAGGGA